>NC_064284.1:17927455-18177061 GCF_019186545.1 Solanum stenotomum | reverse complement strand
ATCTTTTTTACCCTAATTAGCAAGTTTAAAATTTTAAATATTAAATTCTTTCAAGAAATAATTTCTTGAATAATTTAATATTTAATCTTGAAATGGGTCTATTCCTAAATTTCTTTTTATTCACCATGTTGGATATTTAAGTTTGCAAAAATGGTGGCTGAAAATGGGAAAGAAGAAGAAAAAAAAAAATTAAAAAATCGACTAAATAGGTTTTTCACGCGCGTTCAAAAAGTGTATTACACTCACTATGCCATGTAAGCAAAAAGTGCCAAAATGACACAGCGAAACCCTACATGAGGTGTCTAAAATGAACATCATCCACTTGAGGTGCCTAAGTGAAATTTCGTGCCAAATTTAAGGGGCCACCGATGGGTTAGCCCAAATATTTAAGTTTGATCCTAAGTAGTTACAATTTTGTAAGGTATATTTAGGAAAAATCCATAAACTTGGTACTCCTTCTGTTTTCAATAGTCAAACAATACGAATTTTAACTAACATTTTAAGTTGTATTTTTTTTATCATATTGATATGAAAAAAAATTTCAACTTATAGTAATTTTCATATAATTTTTGAATATCAAATTAATATAATCTAATTTAGCTTTGAAAGTTAGTCAATCTAACTTTCGAAAAATGCAACATTACAACTAAAAAGAAACGAAAGGAGTATCAATTTTGTGAAAGAAAGTTGACCTTGTCCCTCAACTTTGACCTATTTCATAGTAATGATTCACATCATTTGACTTAAAACGTCTAAAAATTTTACTAGCTCAATTAATTAATTATCTCTTTAACTTTCATTAGCGAGAGTTTGATTTCTCATGGGTAATCTCCTTGTGTCCCTTATTTGGCGTGTTACATGATACACTCCACTACTAGTTAATCTAACTTTCGAAAAGTGCAATATTACAACTAAAAAAGAACTAAAAGAATCAATTTTGTGTAAGAAAGTTGACCTTGTCCCTCAATTTTAACCTATTTTCATAGTAATGACTCACATACTCGAGACGTCTAAAAATCTTAATAGCTCAGTCGATTAGTATTTTGATGATTGTTCCATTTCGTACCAGCAATATCTTCTGTACTTTATTTTGGCGTGTTACAGGGTGCACTCCACTACTAATAAAGCCGCACCCCAATTAGATTTTACTAACATGGGGGACGTGTTTAAGAATGGTTAATTTCCTTTCCCTTTTCCGTAATTGCGATCTGTGTCTTCCTTTAGTGAAGAGCTTCAAAAAATGGCGGAAATGGTGGATAATGCTCTGCTGGTGCTCCCTGCCTTACTGGCACCACGTGCACCCACTTCTCCTCTTCTTCTAAATCCAAGCAAATTGTTAAAGAATTGATTTTGTGTATTACTGTTAGCTTAACTTCTTCATATCATAGTAGTAGTAATTCCACTTTTGTCTCCACGTGCTTTTCCCACTCTTTTCGCTTCTTTGTTAACCAAATACATACATATACCCCATTTCTTTATTTGCTTTCTTCTTCTTCAAATTAACTGCCTTTCAATCATTTATTGTCTCTCACCCACTCCCCCTCCTTCTTCTCATTTAATCATTGTCTCTCTCTAGCTACTTACTTAATTCTGCATTTACTTCCCATCATTTTCCTCTTCGTCTACTCCTTCTTTTCAGTTTACTCTACCAAGTGTTTGATTTTTTGCCTCACTGGTACTTGCTTGTATACTATACAGTTTCTGAATTTTGTGGGGTTTTTCGTTTTCTCCATTTTGATGTGATTTGGCTATCTGGGTATTGCTATTCAGGTTCATTTCAATGTTCTTTTTGTTATTGCCGACAGTTTTCAAATTATGCATACTTTGCTTTAAGGTCAAGAAAAGTGTTAAAAATTCAATCTTTTTATGTGTGTGTTTGGAAATAGGTGAAGAACGTGAAATGCCTGTTTGTTCCTTGTTCTTTTCTTTTTATTTTTTGGCAGCCCCAAAAGTTGACGGAAGAAATTTGTAGCTGGTTCTTGTTTTTACTTTAGCTGTTCTGTTTATTGAAACCTAACTTTTACTGAACTTGCGTGGTTGACCCAAAAACAAAATGTGTTCTGAGTGTCTACGTAACTTTAGTTGCCCTATAAATTGTATATTTATGTTTAAGAAACGGTTCTCTTGTTTAAATGGTAATTATTTATAGTGAATAATGAACATCATGCCGTTTCAATGTCTGATTCCATTTTATTTTATTTTTGAAATTCTTGTAGAGATGAAGGGTGCTGTTACTAGAAGCTGATGCCTTTGTAGCTTAAGCTCAGATGAGGAGAAGGATGGCTACAAAGTTCCTGTTTTTTTCAGTTTTATTCTGCACAGCTCTGTTCTTGCTAGCAAGTAGTGAACCATATGAGGACAAAGAAGCGCTTCTTGATTTCCTTAATAATGTTAATCATACCCGATCCCTGAATTGGGATGAGAGAACTTCTGCTTGCAGTTCTTGGACTGGAGTCACTTGTAATCATGACAAATCAAGAATTATAGCAATTAGGTTGCCTGGAGTTGGATTCCGTGGTTCGATTCCTGGAAACACTCTTAGCCGCTTGTCTGATCTTCAGATCTTGAGTTTAAGGTCTAATAGTTTTAGTGGCAGTTTACCTTCTGATTTTGCAAACCTTGGAAATCTTACTTCTATTTATCTTCAATCCAATAACTTTCAAGGTCCATTGCCTGCTGATTTTTCTGCTTGGAAAAGCCTTTCGGTTTTGAATTTGTCAAATAATGATTTTAGTGGGAGTATACCTTCTTCAATATCGAACTTGACTCATTTGACTGCTCTGGTTCTTGCTAATAACTCGCTTTCTGGCAATATTCCTGATCTCAATCTCCCTAGTTTGCAAATATTAGATCTATCAAACAATAACTTCACTGGAAGTATCCCCAATTCTCTTCAAAGATTTCCTGGTTCAGCTTTTGCTGGTAACCGGCTTTCTCCTGCAAATTTTTCACCTTCATTTCCTCCAGTTCCTCCTCCAAGTGTCCTACCGAAAAAGAAATCGTTTAAACTCCGTGAACCTGCAATACTTGGGATTGTAATTGGAGGATGTGTTTTAGGTTTCTTGGTAGTAGCTGCAGTGCTGATTATGTGCTTTTCGAAGAAAGAGGGTAAAAGTGGGGCCACAGAGAAATCAATCAAGAAAGAAGATGTAGTCAGGAAGGGAGTTTCCAGCAGTCAGCATGGAGTAGGGAATCTCGCATTCTTTGAGGGTTGTAATCTTGCATTTGACCTTGAAGATCTGTTGAGAGCTTCAGCGGAAGTGCTTGGAAAGGGAACATTTGGCACTGCATATAAGGCAGCTTTGGAGGATTCTACCACAGTTGTGGTGAAGAGATTGAAGGAGAGTGTGGGAAGAAAAGATTTTGAGCAGCAGATGGAGGTTGTTGGCAATATCAGGCATGAGAATGTGGCTCCACTGAGGGCATACTACTATTCCAAGGATGAGAAGCTCATGGTATATGATTTCTACAGCCAAGGGAGTGCATCTTTGATGCTGCATGGTATGTTAAGCACCCAATTTCTACTAATCTTGCTGTTTTATTCTTGACTGATCCATAGAGAACTGGTTATCAGGACCAAAAAGATAATGCAGATCATTTTTAGCTATGATGTGTCTTGTGCAATAGTATTTGAAATTGCTTGTAGGCTAATTCCAACATAACCAATTACCTTTGAATTAATAGAGTATCTGCTGTTGTTGTCCTCTTGATAGTTTTTTTAATCATCAATAGTTTATAGGACAGCATAAATGTCTCGAAGCCATAACTACATGCCGCTTTAGGCCAATGTCTAAGTACAACTTTTATTTTAATTTGTCAAAATTCAAGAACATCATGTTGCTCGCGAACTTTGCTTTGGTTTTATAGTCAACTTTCATCATCGTTAGGTGGATAGTCTCTTAACTGCACCTTCAAGTATTCCTATCATAATATCTGATGCACTCTGTAATTGCAGCAAAGAGGTCTGCTGATCGAATTCCTCTGGACTGGGAAACCCGACTACGCATTGCCATTGGTGCAGCTAGAGGCATTGCTCAAATACATGGACAGTCTGGGGGGAGGCTTGTTCACGGGAACATAAAATCCTCAAATGTATTCCTCAACTCCCAAGGTTTCGGTTGTATTTCTGATCTTGGCTTGGCAACTATAATGGGTCCAATTGCTACACCAATCGTGCGAGCTGCTGGTTATCAACCTCCAGAAGTTACAGATTCAAGAAAAGTATCTCAAGCCACTGATGTCTACAGCTTTGGTGTCCTAATACTTGAACTTCTCACTGGAAAGTCACCTACACATGCCACAGGTACAAGCGACATTGTCCACTTAGTCAGGTGGGTACATTCTGTCGTTCGTGAGGAGTGGACTGCTGAAGTATTTGACGTGGAGCTTTTGAGGTATCCAAATATAGAAGAAGAAATGGTAGAGATGTTACAAATAGGTTTGACTTGTGTATCCAGAATGCCAGAGCAGAGACCAAAAATGACAGAAGTAGTAAAGATGGTAGAGGGTGTTAGGAGAGTGAATACGGGGACTCGAACATCCACTGAAGCTTCTACACCAAACCTGACACCACCGATGACTGAAATAGGGCCGTCTTCCATTACACACTGATATTTCTTTGTTATTTAGTGATTAGTTACTGTTCTATATATGCTCAATTGTTTCATTGTTATAAGTTTTTTCCTCAGACTTCTGTCAAACATTATTTCAGCTACAAAATTGAATAGAAATATTTACTTGATCTTATATTTAAGATTATATCAGATAAGTGGTTCAACCATTTCATTAACTCTAGCTACTACAAGAGTAATTTTATGATGCTAATATCGAAGTGTTTGTGCTTCAAAGGCATTGATTATTTTCATCATTTTATCAGATAATGACTTATATAAGCATTGGGTAATAATTTTGATCATTCTAACCAAACAGGTAAAAAGTAGCAAGTACATTCGAATTGTAGCAGAATGAATTTGCACATGGTAGGTCAGACCTTAAATTGAAAGGTGCAAAAGCTTCGAATAGCTTGGTGCCTTCCAAATTAAGCGACCATGTATTATTATTATTCAAGATTTTGGTGTTTGGCCATAGATTCTAAATATTTTTCGTTTTTTGGGAACTTATAGGGTTGAGGTTGAAGGTACAGTTGTGTTTGGTTATATTTTTTTGTAAAAAATATTTGGAACAATATTAATGCATGAATGTACTTAAATACAACTTCAAAAGTGAAAAATGGATTATAAAACATGCTATAAGCTATTTTTCAAATTTGAAATTTTATGATCAAACAATGATTCAAAATTGCATCCAACTGTGGGACTCCATAACAAAGACATATAATTCATTTAGTTGTATTAATTATATTACATCAAATATCGAATATGGATATATAGAAAGAAAAAAGAAAGAAAAGATACTTGTATGTATCAATTATATCAACAGTATTTATCTAAGGATTGTATGAACAAACAATATTGTATCAGCTTTGTACATCAATTTATATATCAGTTTGGTTGTATGGAATACAACTTGCATTTCTGTATTTTTATATCACAAATGAATATAATCGATATAACTGTATTAACCTATATGTATTGAACTTTGTATTTATATATTACGAATGAATACATATGATACAACATGTATCACTATGTATTACTATAACATGTATGTATCAGCATGAATATTCTACATCTCTCCTGTCTCTCTCTCCAAAATTTTGCTCCCCTTTATCCTCTCTTAAATTGTTGCTATGAATTGTAATTAGACAAACTATAGTTATTTCTGAAAAATTCTCATATTTTTATTGATAAATGTTAGCTTTATTGGGCTAAAAATGAAGACATATAGGGAGTACCTAGATGTTATGTATTGATTTATGCGGAAAAGATTGTGAAACAATAATGCAGATATTAAGAAACACTAATATCATAAAGATAACCTTCATAATAGTAACACGCTTTTATTTTCCTTAAAAAATAATTATTTGTTTTAAATTATACATTATAGTAATTCCTACATTACAATTCCAACATCATTAACCTCGTCTTTAATCTAATAAACGCATAGGTAGCAGTAATAAAGATGGCATTTCTTTCTCGAGCTTCTGCCAAATATTTGTTCACCTACCACATTGAATAGAGATGCTAAAATGTGTATTTGGTTTGGATTATCTAAGCTAAATGTCAATTCATTATCAGAATCTGGACTTATACAAGGAAACTAATTTTAGCACAATTAACAAATTGATTATTTTAATCAAAAGTCAAATACTAATCACAAATTTATATAATCAGAAAATAATTTTGAGAATAGACCAAACAGGCGGTATCAATTTGCACATGGTAGGCGCAGACTTCAAATGTATAATGCATTACAACATTTGCATATTAGTCTTTGACGTGCCGTAAAGAAGGCTTCTATGTCCACAGCACTCTACCTGCTTTTCTCTTTCAAAATATCAACTTGCCTGCATTATTTAATACTATAACAAATGAGCTGTCTTATCACTGTAAATAATAGTAGTATATAAAATCCACAATGGTTAAAGTCCATCTACCCTTAGGTGTAGAAACTTGATGTATGACTTTTGCGTTCCAACTATCAGACACCAAACAATCTCAATTTTATAAATTGGATAATGTACAATATTACACAACACAGCCAGATACGGAGGAGGAGAGCAACAAGCTATATAAACAAACATAGACAGGGATAGCTAAAATGACGAAACAAGCTCATATGAGGAGAATCATAATACATTCTCTGTCGCTTTTTCCTTTTTGTTCTTCGATAAGTAAATATTGATCACATTTCTACATGGAATGATACACCTGGCTCCCCACCCCGTTATTTGTTTGATGAAGTGCAATACCGGCTCCCCCTTTCAAATAGCAAGACATGTTTGCAGGCATGGTAGTGAGCAGTTTGCATTCTTAGACCATTACACGCTAAGGGTAGTTCATTTGCGTGAGATTCTTGTTTTGACACCAGCTGAAATTGAAGGAGAAGAAAATAAACCAGCTCAGGGTAAGAGAATTTAGAAAATTGTCAAATCCAACCACTATCTGCAGAGAAAGATAGTAAATAGAAAAAGTCGTGAGAAAAAACCACTACCAACCTTCAACTTGCTCAAATTGAACTTCTTTAACAAGCTCAGAAGTTGCATTGTACTCAAACCTGCACGATTAAGATAAGGAAACACTATAAACAATAGTATTTAAGTATTTAAAAGGAAATGAAAATGACAAAAATATATCCAAGGTAGAGGAAGAGGAAAAGAAGCAGCATGTGTATAAAGACAATAGATAATCACGAGCAGCAAGCATTACATTAGTCCTAAATGCTACTCTGATAGTCAAATGAAATCTGCGTTAGTGAATTAAGTGTACATCATAATATTTAGCATCTTTTCAGATTGAAAAGGTATCAGTGACAAAAAGTTATACAAGTTCCTAGAGGTGATGCCATGAGAAAATAGCATGTTAGTCAACCTCTAATCATGTGTGACCACATAGCTCCAACCCTGCCCTAGCTACCCCATGCCCTTTTTCTTTTTGCTGTTTCTATAACTAGCAATTTCAATGTTTGGAATGGAAGGAGCAGAAGATGTTTCGATGGAATATCAACTCCAATTCTCCAAACCACTCCCTGAAAGCTAATGACTCTTAGGTTTATGTATTTGGAGCAACTTAGCTCCTGTAAACTCTCCTTACACCTTTTTGGATTTTGTTAACTCCATATCCTCAACTTAAGCCTCATTGTATGGAGCAACAAAATCTCTTTTGTACTTGCTATCTTTTGCAATATCTGAATTATTTGCATCTTCTTGATGCCATTAATGATAATGCTTACTTCATTACTAAAAAAACAAGTAATTTCAACCTTCACATCACCTGTGACGATAAAAGAAAAGCATCACTTGCTTCTCAGATTTAAAATTCTTCGCCTGAATCAGCTTCGACATCAATAACTCAATATTCTATCCAACATGTTATTAAAAAAATAAAAAAGGGTCTCCACCCCACAGTTTTTCTCAGAGGCCACAAAAAAAGTTTTACAAACATTAGGACAAAATGGAAGGTTTGACATCTAGAATCATCATGTTTGCCACATTTCAGCAGTTTACAAGTGATATACCAATCAGAATTGAGAGTATTCATATGACGGTAAGCAATTATAGTGAATCATTCTCAAGCCACAGTATTGCTAGGATATGAACAGGTCTGTCCTAAGGTTGAGACAGAAAATGCTCCAAGTCTTTATCTTTCTCTAATGTAGAAACTTTAACTGCATCAAACACGCGTCTTTAACAACAGTGCCCTAAGCATCTATGACAATAACTGGAGATGTGTGTTTAGTGCAGCTCAAAATTTATCAAGTTCAGACGTACAACTTAACAAACGATTTGGACTTAAACGATGAATAAGAAAATGACAATGAACTAATCAAATTACCTATTAGAAAAGAGAACATCGAGTTCATAGTCAGATTGACTCTTGGTAGCATCTACTAAGATTGTTACTATTTCTGTCTTCCGAGTACTGGCCATGAGCAGATCGTACTCAGTCGGAATGATAATTGCAAGGAAATTATCACTTAATTCACTCAGACAGAGCTTCTCAACAGCTGCCAGGGCAATCCGCCGTTTAAGTGCACCACTTTCTGGGTCTACAATGTAAATGGCGAAATCAGTTACAAGGAGAATGCGCCGCTTCATCTTCCCTGTGCTTGTAAACTTCAGAACTGTGTCAGCAAACAGAACCTTTTTGTCACCTGCAAAATATAGACACATCAACATAGATTAGAATTTCTAGAGATAAGGGCTGTTCTCACCTGTACAAGAAAGTATGTGCTTTATATTTGTTCAAGTGTATCTGTACAAGAAAATTTGTGCTTTATATTCGTTCAAACTCAAGTTCCCCTATTTGCTTGTCCATTAAAAAGAGTAACAACTCCAGATACACATTCAGCACAACAATAGATGTTAAAGAGATTCAATAAGAGCTGTTCAGCAACCAAAAAAAATAATGAGGTATCTGAGTTTCCTTTCCGAAATACAAATTGTTAGCAGAGAATATGTCTCTATATGCAGTACCTATGAAGAGGTCACATCAAATTAAAGATAAAAAAGAACAAATTTAACACATTGAGAGTAGAAACCCTAAAAATTTAAAAAGAAAGGAACAGAATACCTTGCTTTTCGAGAATCTTCATCAGATAAGGTCGAGAAGGCACATCAACATAATCACCGAGATAATCCCTATGAATAGAAGCTTTTCTACGGACTTTAATTCCCATAAAAGGCTCTTGATCTTCCGTGATGTTGCTATCGGAGGGCCTCAATTTCAAAGTCCCGCCTACTTCGTCCTCGTCGGGAATCGCTTCTTCATCGAAACGAACCTTTTGTGCTTGAGTTCCTCCCCTATTTGATAGATAACGTGACATCGCCGGAGATGTTGAGGGGGAAGTGCCGGCGAAGAAATGGTTGGCGGAAGTAGCGAGGTCTAAAAGTTTGTTGATTTGCCGGTAACAAGAGAGAGCGTGCACAGCTGGCGTCCATTGTTACATCACCTGGCTTCCCAGATGGGCCCCACCGGCCACCTTTTCTTTTCCCCTAATAATTTATCCAGTTGTCTTATTTTTCTTTCTTTTTTTATCCTATCAAAAATCTATATATTTTTAAATTTTTATGACAAGTTGAAAAGTAATATCACATAAATTGAGATAACTAGGGTAAGTTTTTCAATTTCAATATTATAGATAATAACTTTAAGATTATAAGATTTAAAAGACTATATATATTTTTAATTTAAAAATTAAAAAATTCAAATATCTTTAAATTTCATCGTTAATCAAATTGAGACACTTTTAGAATGACACGAAGAATATAGGTAAACTTCGTAATTGAGCTTTGTATTTTGGATCATTCATGCGAATATTTCTATTGTCAGGTGTTCTTTTATATTTTACTCTAAAATTTAACGGTCTTAAATTTTGTACCATTCAACACTTTAAGTAAAAAATAATTAATCGACAATACCTCTAATATTGAAATAACAAATTAAATAACTTTTTCATTTGGTATAAATTTATATGTTTACATCATAATATATCACAAGTATATTTTAAGAGACATATCAAGTTATTATGTTATAAAAGACATAACTTAATTTTTATAAAATTTATATTGAGTGAGGGGCAATAACTCAATTTCAGAATTCATAAATTAGAAGGCATAATTTAATTTATACAAAATTTATGATGAGGGTGCGTGACAAAAGATTTCTAAACCTATATAAAAGGACATATAAAATATGTAAGATTGTGGGAGAGAAGCTTGATTTTTGTGGGTGCATTCATGCCCAAGGAGGTATGTACTCATTTTTTGTTCCATTAAAATATGTTAATACTGATTATCTAATATTAGATGTAAGATTATTCTAATTGCTTCCGTTGTGGATCCTTTTTAATAAATAGGAATTGAGATTTTTTACCTATCCTAATTACAATTTAGATAAGGATTTGTCATAATAAGGACATTGAACATACAATTAAAAGAAATTATAAAGGACTGTCAAATAGAGACGCTTCCATCTTTGTGATCAAATAATGTTACATCGATTCAAAAGTAGAATGAAAATTCAACACTTTAAAAAAAAAATATTACTTATTTTAATAGTAACTACTTTTTGTAAAGCAAAGCAAATGTTTTATTGGACTTTCTATGGTCTGTGCAAATTGCAAGGAAGACTTATTCAATGGATGCAGTTTTAAGCCTCCAATCTATACCTTATGTGGTCAAATATTACTCCATTGATCTGTTTCAATTTACACGACTTGATTCGGAGGATGAGAGTCAATTTGATTATTTTTGTAAAATATTTACTTTTTAAAAATAAATGTTAGATATTTAAAAACGGTATAAAAAGTATTAGTACAAGTTACAATAATTAGTAATTCAAAATATTTAAGGAAAAAAATTGAAACGAATGAAATATATAGTTATTTAGGAATTTTTATGCATGAGTTATTTATGCGCCGATTAGTAATGAATAGATTATTATTAATTTGAATAATATATTATAATTATGTTAAAGTGTGTGATCATCTCATTTAGAAGTTTAAGCGGTTAGGAAAAATACACTTTTTATTATTTAATTATATTCTCAGCAAATTAGGTATTTTTGGCTTCAAGTAATTTAGTCTATGTGTAGTTAATTTTTCTTTTCTCCACACTTTTATCTCTTTCAATAACAACATATTTAGCCTCATTTTCCAAGTGAAATTTGAAGAATGTGGTGTATACACAACGTTCTTCTTATCTTATGAAAATATAGATAAATTATTTCCAATATACCGCCTGGTAATCATATCAAAATACTATACAAATTGAACTTAATTTTCTTAACTTTCAATATGTGTATTATTAATACCGTAAATCAAAGCGACATGAATTGTGCATCGATTATTTGAATACGCCCATTTGAATACAATATATTCTATACTATATTTTATGATGATAATTGATATCAATTGTTTATGTACCTTCCACCAAACGATTCCAATATAGGAATATCGTTTTCTTTGAAAAGAATATAATATGTGTAAGTGGTCAGAGATATGGGACGTAGACATTAAACCCCAATTGTGAAGCAAACACTAGTGTAAGACATAAAATTATTTACTGAATTTACTAGTATTCTTAATTAATTTATCGCTAAACAGTTTTAAGTTAATCAATTTTTTTTATATATAATTCATCGCTATTTACAGTTAAATGGAATTAACATAAAAATTTTATTACTTATATAATTTTATTCATCGTTAATTTTTCTATATTGAGAACTATTCGAGTATACTATAGTTAAAAGCCATGAGCCCAGTTGGCCAGTTGCCTATCCACTGTCTCCAACTCATATATATATATATTCCAATGTATCCAGCTCATATTTCCTCTCTTTTAAAGAATCTTATGTAAAGATTCTTGAATGTTTATTTAATCATTTCCTATTGAGTACCATTTTCTTTATGCTTAATATTTAATCGTAAATTAGAATATATTTTTTAGATATTTGAATTAGATCATGTTTTAATTGACTATCTTAATTGCAAACAAATATTTTAATTAGATATTTTTGATTAATTATTTATTGTGTGTTTTCGTTCACGTATTAAATAGTTAAATTAATCACATAAAATATATCATTTCTTTTTATCTTTCTTTTCGGCAAAGACATTTTCCGATTGGTTATAAGAGTTTCTTTACTATTTCATGCTTCTTTTCTTTTTGGTCAATGATAGGATATTTCATTTGATTTAACCTTTATCGGGAAGTACAAAATCACTGCAATTATTATTATAATATACTTTTGGTTTATCATACAAAGAATTGTTTGAATTGAGAAATTCATCTATGTTCATAAAATATATTAATATGAATAACAATTAAACATAAACTATTTAATACTTCTCACCTTTGCATTAAGAGGATTCAATGTCAGACAGAGAATAAAAGAAAAAAAACATATATATGAAGATCCAAATGTAATTCCAACTATACATTTTTTTAACTCTACATTGTGTTACAGAGTCATTAATACACAGGGAAGCAATTGTAGATATATTTCAACCTTCATATTATAGCAACTAGCAAATATAGGTCTAATACATCGACTTATTTTTTAACTTGATCTTAATTTACTTTCAATTTTTAATATGCATAAATAAACATACACATCCTACATGATATAATACAAATAAATACGAGTATATCTCATGCGAATGATCATATGAAATGCATGTATTAAAATTATGCACATCAAAAATTAAAAAACCATCAGTTGAAATTAAATTAAATGGTTCGATTTCTAATCAATGATTCGATTGGGAATGATTATTGTAGAATTTAGTTAAGAAACGGCGGGTCGGCGAAAAATGGAACTCTTTAAAATTTAATCACTAAAATAAATACTATTCCTACTGTGCGGGGCGAGGCCACTATATAAATGGTCATTTTTCCCTGACGGATTCATCATTTTTCATCTTTTCTTCTTCTTCTTTCGTGTTTTTGTGCTGTTCATCCAAAGGAGGATCCCGATCTCTGTCAGGTCTCGTTCATCACTTTCATCAATGTTTTTGTTTTTTGTTAAGCATAATTAGATCGAATTTTTTTCTGTTGTATGTGTTATGGATCTCAGAAATTTTGAATTACAGGAGTCGCTATGGCTTCCAAGCGGATCTTGAAGGAGCTCAAAGATCTTCAAAAGGATCCTCCTACTTCTTGTAGTGCTGGTAAAAAACTCAATTCTCTTGCTACATTTTTTTTTGTGCATTTATACATCCACGCAATTTAATTTGTTTTCCGCTAGCTTTTGTTTGAAATTTTGTTTGCCAAACAAATCTGTTACAGTATTTGAATTGTTGGATGTATGATCTGATCGTCAAATCTGCTATTTGAATTGTTGGATGTATGATCTGATCGTTGAGGAGATCATTATTGAGATTTGGCTGTAGACCATTTTTTAATCTCGTGGTCTGAAAACGTAGTTCATTTTGTTACCGCTGATCTGGCTGCCACAAAATTCTTATATTTTTTTGCATCAATGTTTTGTTTTTGGCGTTATTCCGGTTTGTTAGTTTGATTCATTAACTCTAAACATGTCAATGGTTGAGTATTTTGTCACTTAAATGGAAGTTATGATATACGTTCTGGTTTTCGTGTGTCATTTGTATGACTGCGATTGCTTAGTAGGCTTGGCAGTGACATAATTGAATTGGATATCAACGGGACAGGAAGTTTACGCGAGATGTGGTGCTAGAATGCACAACTCTCTGTTTGGCATTGTTCGTACCGGGACCTTTATATGTGAAACTGCAATAATGTTATACAGATGGATTCTTGTGTATTCCTTTGTATGTGCTAGCCTATAAACGAGCCAGCCTCCTCCTTCCCCTGCCAGTTAATTTAGTGGTTTCTTCTTCTCTTGAATACTTCCGATGAAACAAGTAGTCAAAGCCGATTTGGTTAGAACTAAGAACTTTTGCTTTTTGATATAAACGGTTGTGGCTTAAAATCAGATTTTTCTTTTAATAAAGACGTTGTGATAATTTTTTCTGTTCTCTGTATCAAAATATGCTTATGTCTTGTACTTCCTGATAAGAAAAAACTAGTAATTCAGTCAAGCAGGTTCTTTCCTTTGTTTATCAGTGTTTGGATTTATATGAAGCATCCAGACCAAACCCTATTAACCACTTATCTTAAAACCTCTCTAAAGGATAATTTTGTTGGGCTTGTCATTTGTATTTTGTTTTACTTACCTGCCTAAAACTGGATTTCTCAGGACCTGTTGCTGAGGACATGTTTCATTGGCAAGCAACGATCATGGGTCCTCCAGACAGTCCTTATTCTGGTGGAGTTTTCCTGGTGACAATCCATTTTCCTCCAGATTATCCATTCAAGCCACCTAAGGTGCATTGTGAGCTCTTGTCGTTCCTTAAATATCGCATTGATCATAGCTGTTGATACACATGACATCATAGATTAGTTAAGGGCCCTTGACATCCTAGAATTTGCTGGTTCTAAGAGATCCCGTATATCGAATAAGTGAACCTGATTTTCAATTATTATCGATGCTACAAGACATTTTTTTTTTAGTGAATCCTTAACTTTAACACGACTGATTAAGCTCCTTTATGTCAAATTGGGGGGATGACAGGCACGGTTCCTTAATCTTAAATTCGAAAGCTAGCTGAAGAAGGACTAGGCTCAAGCTCACATTTTTTGTGGACTAGCATGCTTATGTTGTTTTTAGCTGCAGTATATTGTCTTTTGAAGATCCCAATAGTTCTTGCTTGATGGGTTGATATTCACATGAAAGAACTTTTTATTTGTATCTTTTGTGTTCTTTATACCATGATCTCTGTTGAATCGTGTTTGGTTCGATATATCATATAGAAGTCTTCTTCCTTGTGCATTTTGAGCATTTGTTACTTTCTTTTTTGGTTTACTCAGATACTTGAGAGTAATCTTAGCAGCCTCAAATGAGATAAAAGTATATGATGTTAAATGTAATATTGCAGAAAGGACTGTATAATTAAGGATTGTTTGGCAAGTGAGAGAATTTTACAGCACAAAATAATTTAAGTGTGACAAGTGACAAAAGCCAATTTTAGCTGTCTTCTGCAGTTTACAATAAACAAATAAGTAAATAATGGCCAGCATGTAAAAATACTGATTTGTGATAATCGTTTAAATCTTTGAGTTAACCAAACATCAGTATAATTTTAAAAAGTTTCTCTAAGTTGTGATAGCATCAATAAATCTGACAAAACAGGTCAAAATATCTCTCCAGATCATAAATAGATGTCAAATAGAATAACTAAGGCAAAAGATCGAGGACTCTCCATGAGTAACAGGTCAAAATATCTCTCCAGATTATATAAAAATGTCAAATAGAATAACTAAGTCGAAAGATCGAGGACTCTCCATGAGTAGTCACAAGTATCATTTTCTCCTTTGCTGTTGTGCTTGATTTGGTGACATTCTGTATTCATTTCTTTCTAATACTTTTGTCATTGATAATGAACTTGGATGAAAGACACTCACTATTGGTGTAAATCTGACAGGTGGCTTTCAGGACAAAAGTTTTCCACCCAAACATAAACAGCAACGGAAGCATATGCCTTGACATTTTAAAGGAGCAGTGGAGCCCTGCCCTAACAATTTCCAAGGTTCATTTCTTATTACATTTAAGCTGTTCATATTTAAAGTACTAATATTATTGTTTTAGTGATATTTCTTCAAGTGTACATAGTACCCTTGTACTTCAATAAATTGTTCTAAACTTATATGGGGCAATCTTGCTTCTTTATTTTCCTTTCATTTGGGAACTACTATAATGATTGAGTTAGTTAGATCTTTGTTATAAGGAACAGTGCCTTGTGTAATGCCACTAGAAAGGCTTATTGTTTACTAGTCAGAACCATAAGATTTACTATATTTTTAAAATTTCTTTCTACATTAAAGTAATTAAAACTTATTTTGCATTTCCATATAATACCATGGGCAAATCACAATGTCTGCAAACTAGTTTATAGGAATATTCCCAGTACTAATCTATGTCGTTTATTTTAAATTTCCAGTTTGTCATGATCATTGATCAGAGTTAAAGACGTATAGTAGACTACAAGTACTTAGATTCTTGGCATCTTGGGTCTGGATTTCCTCTTTAAGTTATGCCATTAGAGTACCTTTCCTAATATCTTTCTCATCCACTCAATGTATGCCTCTGACCATCTATCTTAAGATAAAAATGCTCTCATTGACTCCACATAACGGAGTTTTTTCAACTAATGGGAATCCTCCAGCCAGTTTACCTTTTTCACTACTGGTGCATGTTAAAAGGAGGGGGGACCTTTGAAAGTCAGACAGCTCAAAAGCTCTCTTAGGATGATCAGCCACTAAATTTGCTTCTCGAGGATATGTTGCATTATTGAAGCTTTAAATTTCTGCCGAGCAATAAAAAAGCAGTGTGACCATGGATTACTTCTGCTCTGTCTCTCCACTTATTTGTTGATAACTTTTTGTTTCAATACTCAGGTGTTGCTTTCGATATGTTCACTTCTGACGGACCCTAATCCTGATGATCCTTTGGTCCCGGAGATTGCACACATGTACAAGACAGACCGGAACAAGTACGAGAGTACTGCAAGGAGCTGGACCCAGAAGTATGCCATGGGCTAAATGCACATTGGTATTTGTGGGATCAGGACATTGTACTTTCAGACACTTTGTTATTTACATTGAATATATTAATGAGTTCATCTGTTCTTTGAGGGGGAGGAAAATGATGGATGCTGCTCTTTAATAGTTGTATGAACAATTTGATCTTTGAAAGAAACCAATGAATTGACCTTTTCTTATATTTGCAGACCATTTGTTTCGACAAAGCTAATATAGACCTGAATATTTACATCTCCTTGCATGCTTTAGCTATGCTGTAGCTGAATTAGATGAAATGCGGGATAAGCATTGGAGCCCTTCAATTCCCAACATCCCGTGTTGATTGTTGGGAATTGAAGGGTCCAATCAAGCTATAAGTTTGGCCAAACAAGCTATTAGTTCCATTTCTCAACTTCATATTAACTTTATACTTGGCACAACAAGCCCAAGAATGCTAACCATAAGGCATAAGCATTCAACGTCATCTTGAAGGCCGACATAGATGGTGTACATTTCTGGGCAGGCAACTCGTCCTTCATGCTTGGATGAGGTAGAATAATGGTGTTCGGATTAATTTGTACAGAATTTAATTATTTTCACTAGCATAGATATGGGGTAATTACACAGGTGAATGGAAGTATATTTGAACCTCTAAAATCATTGTTAAACATTTGGCGTAAAGCTTAGAGTTAACTGTACTAATAAACCGTGTATTGTAGATTGTCCAGAAAGCAGCCCCCCAATAACAGAATCAGAAAAGCAGACGAGAAACTACACCCGATGAACCTAGAAAAGGGTCAATTGCACTTTTGCCCTTTATTTCGTGGTAGAATCTTTAAATTTTGTCTTTTGTAATAAATAATTTATTTTACGAGATATAAATTTATATTTTTGTATCATAATATTTTATAAGTTTTATCCTGATATGACTTTAAATTCTAAAGAAAGGTATGTCTCATGAATCGATTGCTAAAAGGTAAAAATTATGACTAGAAAACCGTCCAACCTTATGACTAGCTAATATAATGTTAATATGTAATCCCAAAATAGTACTCTATATATATCAGTTCTGATTGCCTGATCTAAATAAGAAAGGAGGTCCATTTTAGCTTTGGAATCAGAAACGGCAAAAGGGCACGGTGACTCATGTGACATGTCGTGTTCATACACAGTGATAAAATTAGTAATTCCGTTTAAAATGTTTTATATAGGAAAACTTTCAAAAGCAACAAATATCAGTATAACTTTTCACAAAGGATGTTCAACTGATCACCCTTCACTTTATGTGACTACGCCACTATACTCTGTTAATATATGCTACTGTTAAATATCTATGTTATACTAGTCAAAAAATAAAATTCAATTACTATTAAATATTCAAGGAGATATACAAAAATATCTGATAGAAAGCACATAAAACCTTGTAACTATATTTAGTTGAATAACATAATTCTATCAAGGGTCGTGCACACTAATGGAGGGAAGAAAAACAATAAGTCATGGTCTCTGAAAATCAGTTTCATTAGAAACCTAACTCCCACAATAATTTCTTTTAAAAATAGTTAGAAAATATTGATCCTTTCCCCAATCAGTTCAATTGAATTAAAAAAATTATCCTACTTTAATGTAATAAAATAAATTTTTTTATGATATATAAATTATTAAATCCTCCTAGTATACTGTCACAAGTTATGGGGTTTAGAAATTGCTTATGGTCACAAGTTAAAATCTTAGTATAATGTTCTAATATTCTTTTAATCCCTCGTATAAATAGCTAGCTTTGCCACATAACTCACCGATGTCTAGAAAAAGAAAAAAGACAAAAAAATCTATATTATATTGTATCATTGTATGTATAATATAAATTTTTTATGTATATTCTCACTAAATTCTTCATGTATTAATTTTTTATATTTTAAATGAACATTTTGACTCGGACTAATTATATTGTTCTATTTTCAAGACGAGGCTGAGATGGATAAGATGACTCCCACTTCCATATTGCAATTATTCCTTAGTGCGTGTTCCCCCTTAATTATTTCCTATTAATCTCCTAAGAATACTGTATAATATATGAATTATTATCATACTTCCATATCTCTTTATTTCTCAATGGGATATCATTATAAAGTTGTTAACTTAATCTTCCTTCATATTTTCTACTACCCAGATTAAATAAGATATTTTTGTCTAAAGTCTATTAATGTTTATTCATATGAATATGCCATTTTTATGTTTTATATTTCCGCAAATTTACATATTCTAGATACCTTTATGAGTTCTTATTTGTTAAAATTTCAAAAATTATAATTGGACATTTGGATTATATTACAATGAGAAACAGTTTAGATATATCATTATACGTTGTGAAAAAGATATAATTTTTTATACTCTGTTTAAAGTTTGATTCATTCATATTTTCGTCTTTATATATTTTGTTTGAAATTATAGCCCCTTAATCACTAACGAACCAATATTATACAGGAAAAAATGAAGATTTGCTGAGTATCTGCTTAACAAAAAACCCAGACAATAAGGAGTTGGATTAGCTGGTAAACACTGGAATCAAGGGAATTTAGTGTTTGATGACACCATTAATTTAGTCGATTATTTACATAATTATGTATATGACTCAATGATTAATTAACAACCTACAAAAAATCCTCGAGTGATGTTTATTTATTTGAGAGGAAAAAATCAATGCTCTACATTTTACTATCGTTTTCTCAAATTATCTGTTTGTGTTTTTCTTTTATACATAGCTTAAAAAAACATTAATCACAAAGAATTTTACAGTCTTACTCTTATTTATGTCTTAAGATATAAGATCTCTTCATTGAATATTTACTTTATTTATGTGACATCATTTTATTTATATAATGAGAAGATTATTTTTATTTAAAAATAATAAATACTTTGAGATAATTATTTTTAAGAATGATATGATAGATAATTTTAGATGGAAGGATTAATTTAATTTTGTACAAATATGTGTTATAATCTCGAACGTAGAATCGAGGTGTGGTGTTGTTGAAATTGGGTGAGTTTCCGTTTTATTTGCTTCTTTGATTTGATTTCACTTAGCTCAATAAGGGTCCAAACTCCAACATAAAAAGTTTTTATATAGGATTTGCAAATTATTTTTTCCTCCCTTATTTTATGATTAGATTTAAGTTATCTTATTGATTACTCTCTCCATTTAATAATAATTGTTCACTATATTAAAAATAATTGTCCAATAATATTTGTCTAATTGTTAAAATATTTTACAAAATATTTTTTGGTTTAATATGTTATACATTATTATAATAGAGAAAAATATTTTTATTTTTAAATAAAGGTTTAAACAACTTAATACAAAGTTAATCAATCAATTTTGATTTAAATAACTTACTACAAAGTTAATTTGTTAATCTCTTAAATTTGTCATAATATTTCGTTTGAACACTTAAACTAAATCTTATTTCAATTCAACATCTTAACTCTGAATAAAGTATTTCAATTACGATTTGATATCATTTGTGTGGGGGGTGGATTATGACCCATTTTCTGCCATTTTGACCTACACATTTCAGCCCGAATTAAATGAACTTTGAGTGGATTAATGACTTATTTGTTTATTAACTTCCATTCATTTTGTTTACATAAATTTATGGAAAATTATCTAACTATACAACTTATTTTATTATATTTTCTAAAATTTCTTACTATTTGAATAAATTACAAAAAAATTTACTCTCTCCTATTCTCGGATACATCATTCTTACGTGATGTATCGGAACACGATATATAGGTATATTTTGTATCAACAAAGGTAATGTATCGGAAATTGATTGATGTATCGGGACAAGTGTGTCTTGTATCAAAAAAAGTAATATTGTATTTGGGACGTGATATACCAGACGTTGAGTGATGTATTTGAAACCGGGACGCAATGCATTGGAACGTTGAGTGATGTATCCGAAATCCGAACGCGATGTATTGGACGTTGAATGATGTATCCAAAATCCTTAAATTTTAAGGAATTTTTGTAATTTAAAAAAGAGAAGGGATGAGATATAATTAGTTTTTAACATTTCTGAGATTTGTGTAAAATATATATGTCTATTTGATATCTCTACGCTCGTTCAACACCACGATAGATCATCGATAGTTTCATGAATTAGGACAACTTATTTATCAAAATTACTACCGTAATAATTAAGCTTAGTACGAATTACAAAATCATAAATCAGCACTACTGAAGACATGTGAAGTGTTGCTCCTAATCTTGTAATGACCCAGAAGGTCATTTTTGGATATTTAGTAAAATTACCATTTTACCCCCTTTCGATAGTTACCCCGCGTCATATTTGATTAGTCGGGAAAGTTGATTTGAAAAATTTGAACTATTCGATAACTACGATTAATTAGCTGCTAGGTATTATTAAATAATTTATTTATTTAGTTGGTGGTTAATGGGCTAAGTCCATAATTAATACCCTAAATCGCTTGGCCATGTATTGAATTAAGATTAATTGGGGGTTAAAATCTCTGTTTGGCATACCACGATCCACCGCAACTTCCAACTGGAAACATGAAGAGAGGCGCAACATCACAAGAATGAAAAACGCAACTTTTCCAGGTAAACGAGATAACAAAGCCTAAATCTTGTAATTAGTGCATGCATTGGATAGTTAGGAATTGAAATTGGCATATAAGTTACTGGAATGCTGCAATTGGAAATTTCGCCTAAGAATCTTGGAAAGTAATGATTGCCAATGACTGGCTAATGATAATAGCATGAGATTGGATTGGTAAAAGGAAAAAAACTCAAATTTGAAAGTTCATGTTGCTGGAACGTGACTTCTTTTAGGATAACATATATACAATGGGGTAATTGGATCTTATCAAAAAGATAACAAGTTTTGCATATAATTTCTTACCGATCGGTTAAGAATGTTAATTTCGTGTATGTCCTTTTTTTTTCACGAATGGTTCATAATTGGCCTATTCTCGTATTATTATCACATTATAATTTAAGTTTTGATACATTTAGATATGTAATTAGATATTGGTATATTATATTATATGAAAACTATTTGGGTTGTATTATTTGGAGAGATTAGAACTTAACCCTAGGCTTGAAACTTGGAAAATATGAGAATTGAAATATTTATTGACATCAAGACTAGGAACTTGATTGTATATTTGAGTGTGTTTTTGAGTCTAGACTAGACATAGTAATGTGGGTGTTGTTAGTCTTGAAATCTTATTGAGGTCATTTATTTGAATAGATTGCTTTGAGTTGGAAGTTCAACGAAAGGGGAAGGCTCAAGTTACAGAGTGAATTCTTGATTGATTGAGGCAAGTGAATTTCTAAACCCTTGTTAAGTGTATGGAATTCATGTATTTCCTTGTAATATGTGTTTAGGGTAATGAGGCTTGGTGATGCGTTGACTTGTCCACATTGATTAATTCTAATGATGAGAAAGGGATAATAAAAGGCAATGTCATCAATTGTTTGTGTGATGTGTTGAGAATTGTTTGAAAGGCTTGTTGAATCATTGTTGATGTTGTATCCTGATTGTGTTGTTGTGAATTGTACAATGTTATGAAAATGGTCATGTCTTCATTATTTGTGTGAACATGTCATTTGCATTGTTCTGAGACATGGTTGTGACAAGTGTTATGTGCATTGAGAAAGAATAAGAAAATAAAGAGGATATACCATTTCGAGGGACGTATCGCGCGTCGCAATGGATACTATATTTCGAGGGACGTGTCGCGCGCCGCGATGGTTACTATTATTGAGGGTCGTATCGCGCGCCGCGATGGATGCATGGACAGATATATCCCCCATGGGTCCCGGACTGAGAGACAGCGGGTATGTATCATTAGGTCAGGCATGCATCACTATACTTGACATTGCATTTCATTACATTGCACTTCTTTATTATTGGTGAACTTGATCTTGTGTGTTACTGATCTTGCGAGTGCCTTTCTATGAAACTTGTGACTGATGAATATTGGGCTTATAGTTGAAGATATGCAATTGTTAGAGTGTTGTTGTTGAGGATATGAAACTATTGTTGTTGTTGAGGATATGAAATTGTTAGAGTGTTGTGTTGAACTATGTGCTTTCTAAACTGTGAACTGTTATGTTGGGCTGGTACTAAGCAGGTTGTAGTTGTGGAGGTGGTAATTGATAAATATTGAGCTTGTTGTTGAGAATATATGATTGTTAGAATGTTGTTGTTGAGATATGTGCTTGTAAATTGTGAACTGTTAGGTTGGGCTGGCTTTATACAGATTGTAGTTGTGAAGGTTCGGTTGGGGTGTAAGGAGTACTTGTATTCTATCCCCTTAGCTCGTGTTTAGAGGTTTACTTGCTGAGTACCGTGTGGTTTGGTACTCACCCATTGCTTCTACAAATTTTTGTAGGTTACGAGCCTGGATTTTTGTGGTACTTGTCATTCTCTTCTTTTCCAAGGCTTCTGAGAGATTTGTGAGGTAGTTGTTTGTCTTCTCAGC
Source organism: Solanum stenotomum (assembly GCF_019186545.1). Classification (NCBI taxonomy): domain Eukaryota; kingdom Viridiplantae; phylum Streptophyta; class Magnoliopsida; order Solanales; family Solanaceae; genus Solanum; species Solanum stenotomum. The sequence goes on along the minus strand of NC_064284.1, from coordinate 18,153,828 downwards.
GATCCTTCTTACTCCTGTTTATGATCTTGTTCTACTCTAGAAACAATGTCATATGAGACTTGTATTTTTCTTTTGATTCAATTGTAATACTTTCGAGGCTTGTACACGTGACAACCAGATTTTGGGGGTATTTTTGAGTTTATTATAAAAAAAAATCCGCATTTTATTGTAATGGTTGAGTTTTAGGCTGACTTGTCTTTGTGGGTTAAGACGAGTACCATCACGTCCATTTTTGGGTTGTGACAAATCTTTTCACAAAAATGAAATAAACCACTCTAATAACATATTAAGATATTTTGCATGTTAATAAGCACCATTATTTTTTATAAAATAAACTGACAAGTTCTACACATGTTCACTTCCTCATTACATCTTTTTAGAGATTTCATGTAGTACCTTTTCAGGTAGAATATTTAATGACACACCAACTTGAGATATGACAAATATTGGAAATCACCATCCCTTTTTATGGTCTAAATTATTAATAATATAAGTAGTGTAATACCGAATACGTATCTTAGTTCTTATTGTAATTATAGTAAAGTTCAATAGCATGATAAGCTGAACATGAATCAAACATCTTTAAAGTGAATCAATTTAGCTCTGAAAAACATAATATTTTCTCAATTCAAAAGAAGTTATCTCATTTTGGTTTTAAAAAATATGATATATCTACTACGTACTCAATTAATAAAACACTAGGTATTACTAGTGTTTGTCCACGTTCTGCAAAGTTTTAGGGTAGGAAAACATTTTCCGAAAAATGTTTTTCAATTTTCTTATATTTGGTTGGGTAAAATATTTTGGAAAATGTTTTTCAAATCAACTAATTTTCCTCAAATTCAAGGAAAATGACTTCCCTTCAAAAAGTAAGGAAACCATTTTTCAAAACTTTCCTCCAATTTCAATACAATTTTTTTGTTGAAAAAATAAATTTAAAGCTTTTTTAAAAATATATTTTTCAACTTCAAATTTTTACTTTTTTACCCCACCGTTACCCCGACCCCCCCCTCCCACCAGCCCCCTACCACCCCCCCACCCTGCCAAAAAAAATAAATTGAAGTTTGTTTTTAAAAAATATTTTCAATTTCAAATTCAAAATTTTATTTTCACCCTACCCTCAACCCCCTACTAGCCCCCTGAAAAAATAATAAGTTTAAAGCTTGTTTTTGAAAAATACTTTCAATTTCAATATTTTGTTTTTCACCCTCCACCCCACCCCTACCCTGACTCCCCCCTCCAAAAAAAATTAAGTTTGTTTTAAAAAATATTTTTAATTTTTAATTTTTATTTTTTTACCCCATCTCNTAAATTTCAAATTTTTATTTTTTTTACCCTATCCCACCCTACCCCCTCTCGCGCCAGCCCCACCACCCCACCCAATCCAAAAAAAAATTAAGTTTTATTTTTTAAAAAAATTTTCAATTTCAATTCAAAAATTATTTTCTACTCTCTAGTAAAAATAAAAGATATTTTCTCAAAAATAATTTTCATTCATAAATCAAACAATAAAAAATCTTTTCCGGAAAATATTTTCTAGTCACCAACCAAACATGAGAAAATAAGTCAAAAATCTACTTGTTTTCTAGGAAAATATTTTAACATCTTCTCTCATACCAAACACACCCTTAATGTTAACACAGTCTTTTTTAATGCGGTGGAGGGTTCGTAAATTCTTATCTCAATTGATGTGACACACTTTTCTTTGTAGTCAGTCTAAAAATAATGTCATATTTCTATAACTGAAGAAAATTTAACTCTTAAAATTACCTTTTTACCCTTAATAAAATAATCTATAGTCACACAAATGATCAAAGAGTGTTTTAGACCATAAATTTCAAAATTTTCGTTTCTTTCTTAAACTTTGTGCCAAGTCAAAAAATGTCAAATAAATTAGGACGGTGGGGTTAATAAACATTCTTCTTCTTACCACCCCTCCCNCCCCCCCCCCCCCCCCCCCCCCAAACAACACACAGCATTCATGCTTATAATTAGTTATGATTAATATACACGTTAAGAACGTATTTTCCTACGTTGGGCCTACTTTTTCCTATTCTTATCCAAGAGAATCATTCATGGTATGGGCTTCGTCTGGTCCAGCAAATGTCTTATTATGCGGGCTTAGGCCTTAAAATACATAAGTGGTTTTACATGAAAAACCTCATTGTTCAAAGAATTAAAAATTCGACTTACTCGTAGTTAAACTCAATAACCAAAGGAATTATAAACTCTGATACCTTAACCGCAACAGTTAACCCAATTATAGCTATCCTTTCAAGACTATAATCTTAGAAAACTAAACAATTCTACTAAATCAGTTTCTTCCTCTGAATCTGGTAAGTTGTCATGACATAAATATCATGACTACCCTTATATGTATGATATTTATGTGTTTATAATAAATTAATATATTTTATAAATAAAATGAGAAATTGAATTTAACCTGTTTACAAATTTTAAAAAGGTGACAACTTTTCAGAATAGAATAATATGGAAACAGTGTTTTTTTGGTTTTTGGAATGAATGAAGTTATTTTTTTAAAAAAAAATATAAGAATGAGACAAGAATGATACTACAAGAAAGAGAAATACAAACACAAATAGATTTGTAGATGTCAGAATCAATAGAATCAGTAACATTTAATTACACAAATCTACTAAATGCTAACCATTCAACACTTCTAGGGTCACTGCTAAAGTCAAAACTCAACTGTCACCGAGTAACAAATAATTATCGTCCTTATAAAAAATATATATATATTAAAATATTTATTATTTTAAAAGTTTAAAATATTTTTTTTTTTGTTCACAATTAGTGGTAAATCAAAATCACTACAAATTCTTTAATGAAAGAAAATCTTGATAAATAACATTAATCATTACAAATACCTTAATTATTGAAACTCCTTAATGAAAATTCTGACTCCACGATAAGTATATTGAATCGAAAGGAGTATTAACTCTTAATCATCCTTCAATTAAAGTGTTAATTCTAAGAATTAGTCTCCATAACAAATGAACCCCTTCATGTGCTTTCGTTTTGATTTTCTCACTGATTAATTGCACATAGTATTACTTATTGTACTTTCCTATTCCACTACTGCGTCATCCAAGAGCTCAGCAAGCAGTGTAAAGTTAAATTTAAGATTTCGCACAAAAATTATGATTAAATCATTGAGTAAAGATAAAAACGATATTATTATTATTATTAATAATAATAATAATTTATAAAAGGACTCTAAGATTATTTGCTTATATTTAAATATAATAAAATATATGTCTAAAAGCACTCTAAGATGATTTATTTTATATTTATACCTTATTCAATCAAAAAAAGAACAAATAATACTAATGAAGTAAGCAAGAACCGGATTCACACTTTCAAGTTTAATGATTTTTTACAATATACAATAATAACAGGATCTAAGGAACACATGCGTGAATATATATATATAGTTTATTTCTTGATCATATATAAGATTGAATAAGAAAATTACTACTCGAATAAGTACTACTCTGTGTAATATATATTGTGATTTGTGAAGTCACTCCTTGATAAACTATTTCTCTGGCCTAATTTAAGTGACTCGTTTTTTGTAGTTAGTAAAAAAATGACTCATTTTTTTATTTGATCATTATTTGTAATAATATTATTAATAATTTATTCATGTTAGGTCCTACTTATTTGACAAAAAACCTATAAAGGTGTACTCTATTTTGAAAATTGCAAAAATCTTTTTATATTTTTTAAATTCGATGTCTAATCAAGCGGTATTAACAAACTGAGACGAAGGAAGTATTATTATTTATTGAACAAAATAATCAAAGAGAATGTGCAAGGATCGTGTAGCTGTTGATACACAAATATACCCAATATTTCTTGTAAGTGAAGCAAGAAATGATGGAGAAATGTTATAAATATGTCGTGGACAAAATTCATCATTATTACTTTAATTATTTTTTTAAAAAAGGACACAAAAATATTTGAGAAAGTAAGATGTGAAATTGTGAAGAGCCAAGTAAAGTACGTACACTCCTAGGAATCCAACAATAACAATAAATTCAAATCACTATTTTTGCAAATTAATCTTATTATTATATGATTTGTTGTCTCCCACAAAATATTCAGTTCTGATTTAAATAATACACTGGCCCAGTTTAGCTTATGATTTTTAAATAACAAAAAAAAGGACACAGTGACCCATGATGTGTGCGCTGTCTCCTGCTACTACAATATTCTTTTTTATTTCACATGGAAATTAATATTTCATTTTAATTTAAATATTATCATTAGTTCCACGTGTCGAGTGGAGATATGCAGAAGAATCTGTTAAGAAGCTAAACTTAATATAATTAAGCAAAAAAGATCGTGCACACGACTGAGACAAAATAAATTAATAATTAATTAATATAAGGCAATCAAGCATGGTCACTGAAAATCTGGTTCATGAATTTTAAACCTAATCCCTTACAATAATTTTTGTACTTGGAAATATATAAATTGTCAAGACAATTATTTTTTCAGAGAAACAAAAATTAAACATAAGGTTTTGTCAATTTTCAAGACAAGATTGAGAGGGACAAGTTGAATTCCACTTTGATTAATTTTTGTAGTCGTTTAATTTAATTTGTTTGGTGGATATCTTGTGGTTGTTTCAACCTTATTAGCAAAAAAGTACATAACGAATCAGGTACATGTTTTCCGTAATTCTTTCCTATTAATCACCTAATCATACTTTCGTTGTATCAAAGAATTTTTTTCCAAAAACTAATTTTCAAAAAAAGAAAAGAAAAGAAGAAGTCATTTTCTAGTAACCAAAGTCCAAAAAATGGAAAACAACTTCTTTCGTCATTACTTATTATAAGAATAATAACAACTAGATACTTATCGTAATGTGATTTTCGATGTAATTTCATAAGTGGCGTCTCGATATGATAAAATATACGTAAATTATTTCTCTTCAACCTATCTTTATGAGGTAAAATGACTATATTTGATACCCTCTGTTCAAAAATTATAACTTTTCAAAGAATTGATCAACTTTCTTTGCTTATAGTTATTACTTTTCTCAAATAGATTGTTGGAAATATGTTTTTAATTTTAGAGAGAGTTGAATAATCAGATAGATATATTTCAGAAAAATATTTTTTGAAGAACATTTTCTTTCGTACCAAACATACCGTTAATAGGGATGCATGGAGCTATCCTTGGCTCAATTATTGATACATCGCCATATGAGAATTACATTATTTAGAAAGGTTAATATATATATATGTGTGTGTTGAAATTTCTTATAAGGTATAAAAAACATTTTGATGATTTTTCATAAAAAATTTTATATTGCCACTGATCGTACGTAAATGTCTGATTATTGTACGATAAATATAGCTTTTTTTCGTATTGACAAGACTGAAAATGATTTTTATTTATCCGGAATGAAAATACAAATAAAAAAAGGGAATCAAATATAAAAACACTCAACAAAATCCAGGTCAGATATATAAATTAATTGGATGCTTTTGAGCTTATATGATTATCCTTAATCATTAACCTTTACTTTTGTATTTCATCCACAGATATATTCTCCAATCTGAGCCTTTTTGAGACGTTTTAAAGATATAATATGATCAATTTGTGAACCTTCGACCCACTAATTCTTAAAAAGATGAAAGAAGAAGAAGAATAAATGATTAGTGTCCCATAACATATCTTTTTAACTTATGGCCAACTTGCTCAAGTCTCTTAATTAAGTACCTCGTTTCTTTCTTTTATTTAATTTATTAACATAATCTACTCACTTACACCATATAACTATCCACTCAAAGAATATCAGATGATAACTCTGAATAAAAATATCTATAATATTGAAATGTACTAACAACATGGGTTATGATGCAATAATCAAATTATTTCACGTTTAATCAAAGATCTCGGGGTTAAGCCCTAGCCCTAGCCCTAGATATGAAGAAAATCTTTCTGGGAAGACCACCCTCGAATGAGTCATGTAGTGTGAAAAACAAAAAACAAACCCAAAAATAGAAATGACCTCAAAATAGAAATCTAATTACAAAATATTTCTAGCATGTTTACGAATTTTTCCTACAGTTTGAAATAATTACATAATGCCTCACCAAGTAATACTAGTTTCATAATAGATTACAAGTCAGAACACCTATATAAATATATATATATATATTCTAAAATACAGATAATTAGAGAGAAAGGCAAGCGAGAAATGAGAGAGAGAAGGAAGAAAGCCAGTGTACTCCAGATACATACATCTAGAATAACAGATACATCTCAAATACATTATGAAATACAAATATATCGGGAGAGAAGTGAGTGAGGTAGAAGAGAGGTGAGTGAAAGACTTAGTATATCCCAAATAAATGAGAATTCACGTATCTGGATAAATTACACATAATTTTGACTCTATATTTTCAAGATACACATATGCATGCATCTAGAGATCAAAATCTAGCACAAATAATAAATTCAAAAGCTCACTGATAGACATGTAATTAGGCTCTAAATTAATGAAATTTATGTTGTTTACCCTAAAAAGAAACATATTATTTTGATACAAAATGATTAACTTTCTTATATTTTATATTTAGTTAAAGTAAAATAAATAAATTAAAATAATAAAGTAGATAAAACTTTGAATACTAAAAATCTCTCTTTGTTCAAAGTCTTCCATTTGAATATGTCGAGCCGCAATCTCCACGTGCCGTGAAGTAGTATGCCGGCCGGCGTGAAAAACGCTCGGTAGCCGGTTCTGAAATGGGGCCCACAGTAAAGTGGGTGGGTCCCACTATCGTTAACTTCCCAAGACGTTGCCACCGGTAGCTCTGTCTCACTCGTACGACTTTAGAATTCCCTCGCTTTCACTTCCCGCCTTATTTTACTATATATATACACACTCCTTTTTCTATTGTAAGGGAGTTGATATATCACTCGTTATGAAAATAACGAGCTATATAAATGGTCGCATATATTTTTTTTCTCTAAAGGAAGTGAAAAATTATTTTTAATTTAATCTTTTAATTAATTCTTTGAAAAAAATATAATCCATATGGGGTATATTTGATCCTCCCCACACTTTTTTTTTTTACTTTTTTTGTTTCAACTACTAATTTAAATTTATTTGTGTTTCACTAATTTTCTTGTAAAATTTGTGTAGATGCCCTATTTTTTATTTTATTTTTACAAACACAAAATCTTAATTTCAATATAGCCACAAAAGAAATAATTTTTAATTTTTTCTTTACACTAAAGAATGAAATAAAAAAGAATAAGAAATTCGAATAATGATAATCAAAGAAGTAAAAAAATAATTTTTGTATGAAAAAGATTAAAATATACCTTGAACTTTGTTAGATGGATCATATATATACCCCTACATGAATTTTTTTTAAATTTAAACTATTTTTTTCACTTCCGTTAGATGAAGGGTATATGTGAGCTTCTTTTATAACGGTAAGGGTATATATGTGAGTCATTTGTATAACAGTAAGGGTATATATGTGAGTCATTTGTATAACGATAGGATATATAAGCAACTTTTATAACGAGTGATATATAATCTCTAAATGACAAAGTTGAGAGCTATACCATGCCCTTTTCCATTTTGTTAATGTGTAGATTTGATTTGAATAAGCTTTTTTAAACTATTCAGATTAATTATATAGATGAATAACTCTTCTCCGACCTATAACCTAGCAATCCCTAAATATCTAAACAGTTAGCCGAATTAGTATTAGACATAAGCAAAGAGATAGTACGTAGTAGTTGGTGCTGACATAGGTCAGGTCTGTCTCTTGCTTACAGCCGTATTGAATTATGATTCGTGATTTAATTTATTTTTTATCCAAGTTAACTTTAAATGGATTAGATCTTATCTTAATAATTTAACGTAACTCATTTTAATCCGTTCGTATTTGATCCAACCTATCCATTTTTGCCACCCCTAAAGACCAACATCTCTTGCTTGTGTGAAAAGGTTTCGAGATGTTAATTAAAATGAAGTTAATAGAGTGTACTTGCTAGTATTAAGTCATAAGTAGTTGTTTTAATTTGAATGACATAAAAATCCGAGCTAATTAAGGGGGAGTATGTATTTTGTTGGCTTCCTCCTCGATCACTAGTATCAAAGTAGGTCATTAATAATGAAAAATTCGAATCTTGTAAATTTATGATGGCCCTGCTTTTAAGAATAGATCATGTTGGCTTACTTCATGATTCCTTTGGGATTAATTTGAGAAACATAGGGATTTAACCTTTGTTTCTCTTCCTTTTATTTTGGTTTGATATGATATAATTAATTGTAAATTTATCATTACACACATATGTATTGGAAAAAAAAAATTTGTCAGAAAATTTGATCAGAATGATATTTATTTATGCTATTTTACCTTTTTAAATATTTTTATTCTTTTAATTTAAATACCTTTTAACTAAAAAATAGAAAAAAAGATCAATTTATTTTAAAATAAAAAAATATTATAGTTTTTTTAATTTTCTGGCAATTTAGTACTTCCCCATATGTATATTAGGTTGGATATATATTTTATTTTTTTTCATCAAGTGTTATATCTGGTTTGGAGTCGAATTAATTGAAACTCGCACTAAAAAAAAGTTATTTGAAGAGTGTAAAATGCGGATAGAGGAGAATCTTAGTATTTTAGTTGGTTGGCTACTTGAATTTCACCTTGTTAGTAAGGGTTTGATTCCCTACATTGTGATCCCCTTCCCTACCCCCTATAAGGAAATGATGGAGAAGTTGTAGTGTTAGAGTTTTGCCATGGTTTTCTTACCATATTTGAGTTTTACTTTTTCTTTAAAGCAAAGTCAAAACATTAGCATAAATGGTTTTACTTTTCCTGGAAGAAAAATATAATTGTCTTCTATATTTGGTTTATTCTAGCCTTAGAGGAAAAAAATGGAGAACTATAAATTGAAGATCCCTACTCTCATAACATAACGCGATATCGTCCACAATGTAGTCGTTTAGAGAGTTTAGTTTATGGGAAGATTTTCTCTCAAACAATTTACTGTTTTTTATTAGTTTTTAATATGTAGGCCAATTGGCCAAATTCTATCTAATAATATTTTGATTTTTAGTAACAGTTTTTGTCATCTAATTTATCGATATCATGATTTACAAATTATAAGCTTCGACATGATTCCCTAATGACTTATGAACCCAACAAGTGGTATCAGAGCTAATGGTTCAATGACCCAGGTTCATTGAGGTTGAAAACAAATTCAAGGTGGTTTCAAATCAATTTGCAACCAATTTGCTAATAAAGAAGATTTTTGTTCAGCTACATGTGAAGATTGAAGATTATCATGCATGTGAAGAAGGTAGATCAAATTTTCTCAAGAAAATCCAGTCAAAATGGGGGATCTGTTAGGGTTTTGCCCTGATTTTCTTATCATATTTGAGTTTTATTTTTTCCTTAAAGGAAAGTCAAAACATAAGCATAAATATTTTTATTTTTCCTAAAAGAAAAATATAATTCTCTTTCATATTTAGTTTTTTCTTTCTTTAGAGGAAAATTTTGGATATCTATAAATTGAAGATTTTTACTCTCATAACATAACACAATTATAGCATCCACAATGTAGTCGTTTAGAGAGTTTAGTTTATGGAGAGATTTTCTCTCAACAATTTTAATGTTTTTATTAGTTTTTAATATGTATGCGGTATGCCAATTGGCCAAATTCCATATAATAATTCTTTGATTTTTAGTATAAGTTTTTGTCATCTGATTTATCGATATTATGATTTGCAAATTATAACCTTCCGCATGACGTCCTAATCATTTTCGAACCCAACATGGAGGAGTAGTGGGGATGGTAACAGTGTGGGTAGGGAAGTAGGTTGAGAGGTGTTGGGGTCTTAAGGGGTAACACAAGTAGAAATCGTTATTTTGGCTATTGTAGCGATATAAGTTTGAAGAGGTTAAGAAGGTTATTTGTAAGATAAGAAAAGGGAGCGCAACCGGAGAGGATAAGTAATACAAGTAGGGAGTGATTAATTTTGGTTATGTGAAGTCATTTTTAGGACATTAAAAATGCCTGAAGAATAAATGTGGAGTGCAATAATTATCTTCCGGTGATATTTAAAATTGTAAAAACTATAGGGATATCAAGTTTTTTTTTTTTTTTGCTTAAGAATCAGGAGGATTATTTATTTAGTAATAGTGAAACTAATCTAAACGATGTAGTTCCTGTAGCATCTCTATCTAGAACATGTTTTACAAATAAATAAAATCAAGTTATATGCTACATTATAAAAGGTTTGTTGATATTTGGTGGAATCTTTTTACTTTTTTCTTTTTTAGTCTAGAAATATTCTATAGTATTTTATTTCCTTTCAAGTCTAGGGTTTACATTAATTGCAAAATATTAGTTTCCTTTTAGTTTAATATCTAAAAGGAAAATAATATATTTTATTCGCTTTAATTATTTATAAATATAGATGTACTCTTCTATTTGAATCAATGCAAGAATCAATAGAAAGAGTTATCATTCGCTCTCTATTTAATTTTTCTTTCTAGATTTCTTCGATTCCATAACAAGGTTAGGAGATGGTGGTGGAGACGTTCAACTGCATAAGTCAATTTAAATTCATGTCAGGGGGTTCAACTACATAAGTCATTCATGCCTTAATGAGATTGATGGAAACAATGTAAGAAAGATGGTTTTGCATATGATGTTCATTGACCTAGAAATAACATATGACAAGGTTCCTAGATAGGTTCTATGGTGATGGTTTGAGGCTTAACGTATACTTGCATCAACGGGTGTCAAAAGAATATGAAAAACCAACCGAATCGATCGAACCTAGCTGAATCAAACCGATTGATGCTATTTTTTCAATAAAATCGTGGACTTTTATTTAAGTGTATAACTGTCTCGAACAATTCGGATGATCTTTTTAATTTATGAAAAATTCCCAAACATAACTGAATAACCTTACATATTGTATGTAAATATATTTTATATATTAACACTATGTTATATTTAATATATAAATATATTTTATAACATTTTTCAAATATAAATATAACATAGGTCCTAGGCCTCTGGTGACTAGACGACTTTCGAGTTTTGCTCTTTAGTTAGCCTTTACTTAATTAAATTTAAAATTAAAAGATAATGTAATAGATACTCTACCAAACAATACAACAAAACCTATCCAAACACTCCTATTAATTATTTAAGATCAAACAATACGACAACAAGGTTTTACATTCTTGTCTTTTTGGTGAAGAATGAAAGTGCTTCTTCAAGAACATATTTAATTTGTGAAAGAAATATATTCACAATAGTATATTTTGAGGTGATATTTTAAAAGTAAAAATAACTAAAAATTAACTGAATCGTACCGATACCAAAGAGAAACCGATATGATTGGAATGATTTTAAAAAGTCTAATTTTGGTTATATATTAGAGTATAAAATACCCGAAAAATTGAAATGGTATAATTTTTAAAATTATAACCGACCGAACCGTACCATTGACACCCCTACAATTGTAGCTTACATCAAGACGATAAAGGAAATGTATTAAGGAGGAAAGACTTATAAAATGGTTTTCAAATGAGCTTGTATGGGACAGAATGTTGGTCACTTAAGAACTCACCCGTCCAGAAAATTAAATGAGCAAAAATGAGTATTTTGAGATGGATGTGTGCACGTACTAGGAGATATATATTTATTTAGGAATGAAATACCCGTGACATGGTGAAAGTGGTTCTCGTAGCGGACAAGATGGGGGAGACAAGACTGATATAATTCAAAAATACGAAGAAAAGATGCGCAAACACCCTGTGAAGAGATGCGAGAGGTTGGAGATCGTGGGATAAGGAGAGGGATAAATATGACAAAAAAGTATTGTGGAGATGTGATTAGAGAGGACATGACACACTTGCAACTTATCGAGGATACAACCCTTGATAGAAAGATATGTAGGTCGAGGATTAAGGTATAGAAGATTAGTAGGTAGTCGAGCGATGCCTAGTCCCCACTATAAGGATTATTATTATTACTCAAATACTCAAATAATCTCACTTGCACAATTAAACGGTATAAGTTATTATTGATTAGATACTACTTCTTTGGTGCTAGTGGTTGGACATTTTAGGTTTTTATTTAAAATAAAATAAAATTTGAAGAACTGAGTTAGAAGATCTCAAGAAATGTAACCTTTGCTGAAAAAAAAAACTTTTTGAGCAAAAACACCAAAAGTTCAAACAAAAGCCAGCTAATAGAACAAATATTAGCATCTACCTAAATATCTAAGCAAAAAATTATATATTGAACTCTTCTTTCTCAAGGTATTGGTATATACTAGTTTCGCTTTCCCAAGAAGCATTAAAAAATATTAAAGGAAAAGATCTACTAGGACTTGTTACAAACAAAGTATGTTGATTAAAACTGACCCAGAGAACAAGCAATGGAATAAGCTGGTAAACACTTGAATCAAGGCCATCTAGTGTTTGATGACACTATTAAGTTACTCTTTATTTTGATTTTTTAGTGAAAGAGTTGTGATTAAGATATGATTAATTGATATTAGAAGTAGGAATTTTATCAAAGTGATCCTAAATAAAATTAATCTAATAAATCTTGGGTTTAATTAGTGGATTCAAAAATTTATACAAATACACATATGATAAGATCCCTTGTTTACATGGTTAGGAATGGAGCTAAAGTTCTAGTTACAAGTTTGTTATAATCATAGGCGAAGTCAAGACTTCAATTCTTATAATTTCTAAATTTTAGAATGAATACTTAATTAATATATGTACGTTTGAGCAAAAACAACTTGGTTCATTTGAATTCATATTCTGGCAAAATCCAGTTGTTTTGACAAAAAAAAAACTTGTGTTACGTTAAGAAATTCACTTAAATATGAATTATTAATTTACCTGCTAATCATTCTAAAAATCATAAATTCAAATTCTTAATCCATCTTTATACATAATTTAGTATTTAACGAAGGGGATTCATTTGAACTCCTCTGATAAATGTGCCGCAGCCAATACTAGAGATGACTAAGATATGGAGTAATTTCCCTGGATAGTCACCCATGTTTGGGAAATTACCTAAGAATATCACTTATGTTTGTTTTAGGACAACAATATCACCCAACTTTACCTCTTTTCCTCAAAATATACTTACAAAAAAAAACATTATCTCTCTCCTAATAGGATGCCATGTCACATTATTCCTTTTTTATTATTAATTTTATTTTAAAAAAATTTAGACAACCCATATTACCTAGTAAAAAAAAATTACATAGCCCAAATATTTCTACCCTAGTTCTGGGGGATTAGGCGGCAAATCCAAATATGAGCTCCTCCGATTCTTCAAGAAAATATGTGGCTTCCTCTGATTTTTCAAGCGAAATAATGTTTTTATATGGGCACTAAAGGGCAATGGCACCTTTTTGTTGAGTCCGGAGCCAAAATGGCAACTTTTTTTCTTTATAAAACAAAAACGGCACATTAAAAAAAAAATTAACCAAAAGGGCAAAATTGCTCCGTCATCGCTCCTTACGGAGCGATTTTGTTCTGACAAAAATTGACACCATTCCGCTAAAAGAAATAAAAAACGCTGCCTTCGGTGCAATTTTCTCAAAAAAATATTTTTTCTTTAAAATCGCTGCTATAGCAGCGTTTTTGTATTAAAAAAAATTAAAAGTTTTTTTTAAGAATTTTTTTAAAAAAAATTGAAGTTAAATCGTTGGCAGCGAATTTGTTTAAGAAATTAATTATTTTTTTCTTTAAAAAATCCTACCCTTGCAGAGATTTTAATTTTAAAAAAAAATAAAATAATTAAAACTGAAGCCAGCGATTTTCATAAAAAGCTTTTTTTTAAAAAAATCTTTACCCTTTCAGTGATTTAAATGAAAATTAAAACAAAAAAATTAAAACTGAAAACCGCTGCCTCGGCAGCGATTTTTTCTTTAAAAAACTTGTTTTTTTTTTTAAATGGCTGCCGCCGGAAATTTATGTAATTTAAAACTTGTTCTTTATGTTTTTTTTTAATTCCTTAACAAAATATCTCTGCTATAACAACAATTTCACTTTTAATTTTTTTTTATAAAAACGCTGCTATAGCAGCTATTTTAAAGAAATAATGAATTTTTTTTATAGAAAAAGCAGCGATTTTTATTTCTTTTAACAAAATGGCGTCAATTTTTGTCAGAAGAAAATCACTCCGTCAGGAGCGATTTTGCCCCTTTGGTTAATTTTTTTTTTGATGTGTTGTTTTTGTTTTTTGAAGGAAAAAAATGACCCTTTTGGCTTCGGACTTCCTTTTTGTTGATATTTTAATTCATTAGAGTAATAAGATAATCATATTGTCAAACTACAAAGGATATAATGTTTTTAAAGAATTAAAAAAAATGTTAATAATAAAAAAGGAATTTTAAAAAATGTTAATAATAAAAAAGGAATAATGTGACATGGCATCCTATTGGGAGAGAGATAATGTTTTTTTTTTTTTGTGTCAAGTATATTTTGAGGAAAAGAGATAAAGTTGGGTGATATTGTGGTCCTAAAACAAACATAAGTGATATTCCGAGGTAATTTTCCAAACATGGGTGACTATCCAAGGAAATTACTCCTAAGATATGTCTAAAAAGGTATTGGAGTTGATGTTCATTGACTGTTTTTTTCAATGGGGTTTTAGCATAACTCCATGTACAAGAAGCTAGAAAAAAATGTTGGTTTTTGAGAAGTTACAAAGAAAAAATGAAGGTAGTACAAATAGTTTAGGCCAAATATAAAAATGTGTTTGCTAATGTTAAATAAATGTATGTCGAACAAAATGTTGTCGATTTCTAGTGTTTCCGTTTTTATTGCTTTTTTGAATTGATTTCACTTGGCTCAATGGAGGGACCTAACTCCAAGATAACCAAATTATATGTACATACATGATACAACTCAAATAATAAATATATAGTACAAGTTCTATATACAAAAAATACATTTATTTAAGACTTGTAATGGGATCTCTGAGTATTATTTGAGTCACTAACTTCTTGCTTATTTTTTTCCTTATTTGAATTTTAGAAAATCTATTCTATTGGAAAAGTAAAATTCTTTGAGCTGACCAATCATGATAAATGATCAATGGTACTTTTTTCATGGTTCGGGATAAAATCTGATCCAAACTAAAAAAGTCAAACCGATTAAATATAATAGTTTTGTTTGGATTTGATTTGATTTTACATTTTTCAAAATCGATTATGTTTGATTTGATTTTAATTTTATTCAAAATAAATTGAAGAAAATAACTTAGTCAAACTGACAAATTATATACATATGTTTTAAAATTATATATACATAATATATTATTTAATTTTAAATATCTTATATATGTTATCAAATTTTATTTATAATTTGAGGGGGTTAATGGAATTAATTTGAGGGCATTATTCAGTTGGACTTTTATTTCATTTTCTCCACGGTTAGTGAAGACTCAACTTGAAAGTAAAAATAAGTAATGATGGATGATGTTGCAAGGTGTTTGTTTGCTAACTGATTTATTTTTACTCTTTATCTTGTCTTTTGATTTTGTTTTTGTGTATGATTAATAATTGAATCAAACTAAAATCGATAACAACTAAATCGACAAATGTATATTATATTTGATTTGATTTGATTTTAATAATTAAAAAATTAATTAAATTTTAATTTGACCAGTTACCAATCAAAAACCTATAAATATCCTTATTTGACCGTGTAAAAAGAAAGTTTTCATCGTTGATAAATATAAGTAGATAGAATATTTTTGGTTCTTACTTTCATCAATTTCCGTGAGTCGTGACCAAATTAGTACGTAGCTTAGTGAGACAATCATTATTAGACATTTAGACCCTCGTGTTTCAATTTCTATTTAAAAAAATTAATAAAAAAAAACAACTTCTGTAAAAATGTTTGTACTTACTAGCTTTTCAAAAAATATAATATGAACAATGAACTCATATATATATATAGGTAAGTGTCTCAAATAACAACCAAATTTAGAGATCCTAGGAATTCTTATTTAATCCCATTAGCATTTATGATTCGCAAAATGTAACGATACAAACTTTTTTTTTTTATGAAAAGAAATGTTGTTATTGAAGCATGTGAAGAACCGAAAAGATCAATAAGGTTCCACATGTGAGCTCCTTCGATTAATTTCACTTGTCTTTAACACTTCAAGTGAAAAAAAATCCAACAACTACAAAGAAGACAATGTACCTCAAATTATACAAATAATATGTCGAGTTTTCATTAATAATGTGTGAACGTTGAAGCCTAACTTACACAATTGCTTGGGATATGTAATAAAAGATTTCTTCCTTTTTAGTCATGTACAAGTTACTCAAATATATAGTCAGTTAATTCAAAAATATATCATCAAACAAAAATAAATCAAATTCACCTCATTAATATAAGTTGCAAAAATTAAATCAAATTAGAAGAATATAGACAATTAGTTATGAAATTACTAATTCATTCAATAAAAAAAAAACATTTGCCAAAAAAAAAAAAACTAATTTGAAGAATACAGTCAGTCAATTATGAAATTACTTATTTATTTCATAAGAAAAAAGATTTGCCAAAAAGAAAGTCCAATTCAAAGAATATAGTCAATCAATTATGAAATTTCTTATTCATTTCATAAAAATAAATATGCCAAAAAATAAAACAATTCAAAAAATTAGTCAATCAATTATGAAATTACTTATTCATTTCATAAAAATAAATATACCAAAAAAAAAAAACAATTAAAAGAATATAGTCAATCTATTATGAACTTATTCATTTATAAAAAGTAAGATTTTCCCAACACCAAATATTGCGATTTTTTCTTTTTATAATGGTTTTTGGTCAAACTTGTGCATATATACTTTGACTTTTCCAACAAAATCTAATATCAATCATTACATAAAAACATTAATTCCACGACATTACTCATTAATTTTTGGTAGTTCTTAATGAGAAAAACATTGAACACCACGACATTACTTCCTTCAATTTAAAGCCTTTAAATTTAGTCTAAAATAATTAATTTTTCACAAAATGAAAAAGTTATTTAATTTTCGCTCAAATTTTTCCATGATGATACATTTTAAATTTAATGGATAAATTTTATGATAATTATGTCAATCTATAGAAAATTCATAATTGGGAGTAAGTAATCTTTAATTTTTCATTTAGTCAATTTACTCTTTAATTTGCTTACTTGTTTGCATTAATTTTGCTAATGAGTAAAAATTCATACTACTAATTTCTTCATCTTTTTCTTGTGATTGAAATTAGAGGTGTATATATGACTGTGAATTGAGTGAATCTGATATATGTTTACTAAATTTTCCACTATAGGAAATTATATGTAAGAGTTAATCGTACTTAATATTAGTTCCAGACACATATAAACAATTAATTATGAAATTATTTTCCCATTTTTATAATTTAAAATTAGTTATTTATCCCCTCGTAAAAATTGTAATCTTAAAACAATGAATATTTCTTAAAAACAAAGCCAAAATATAGTTGGTAAAAATTATTATTACTATGGTTGTGTAATTGTTCGTTAAAATTCGTATTTAAGTTATCAACCAAGATCAAATTTTATTTTAAAGCTAATTATTAAAGTCCAAAATGCAAAAAGTGCACAGTATTTTTCAATAAAGTAAATTTAAAGGATAGCATAAATCAAACTTAATAGTAGCAATTACTCCCAATATGTATGAATCTAAAAGTCAAATTGTATCTATTGACCACGAGAATGTCATGATTGAGACATTAAAAACACTTTAAAAAGGTACATTAAGAAACATGATTAAAAAGGTGAGTAATGACATGTGGGTATGAACAAAATAAAAGAAACAAATTATTTGAAATAACTCATTAATTACTACTTACCAAATGAAGCAAAGTTGTATTTGACTTCAATTAGATTTGGAAATAAAAGGTACTCACTCTCTAGTAATTTCTATAGTTACTATCATCAATTCAATAATTACATATTTTTACCATCAATTAAGTAATTATAATTATTCTTGATATTTATTTCTACTTTAATTAATATAAAACTAAAGGAACTTATAATCTTCCCATGGAAAAAAAAGTGTTACCTTTCAATTTTCATGTTACGAATTCTCATAACTTTTGGAATGAACGAAATTTCGCCTTGGACTATTTCTCAATGTAAATTAAAATTATAAAATAGTAGTACAATTTAATATTTGCAACTAAAATTAATGTACAGCCCTCCATTTCAGTTTATATGAATACTTTTTCGTTATAATTCCGTAAAAAAGAATAACATATTTATGTATTTGGAATCAAATAATTTCATATTTGCTTCTATCATAGTGGCTTAAAGGTAGGGTTACCAAAGTATTTGCTTAAGCCCTTTAGACCTTCCAAATCTTTCTATCTATATGTTTAGAGTAATTGAACTTGTGTCATATTTTATTTAATCATTCTCTAATTTTTTTGCTAGCTCTACCTCTCACATCCTTATTGGAATATTTGTGCACCTTCTTTTCACATGTCCAAATAAATTCTGTCTCACTTTTTTCATCTTGTTCATAATGGGGACTACTCACTACCTTATTTACATTTAACTTTGTTTCTAGTTTTATTACTTCTTCTATGCCCACATAATCCACATGAGCTTCTTTGTTACATTTATTTTCTGGACGTGGACATTTTTTATTTCTCCATGCAACAATATAAATATAACCACCACTCGATAGAACAAACATACAAGTCTTGTCGACAAATGCTAATTGCGCAGTTTCCCAGAGGCAAGCCACCATTTCACTCACTTTGCTTGAATATAGCGTGCGATGTTATCATCAATCTGTTCGTCTCCTTCCATTATGGACCCAAGATACTTAAAACTTCCTCACTTAAATTTAATTTGTGCATCGATTTTCAATCCAACTATGTCTCATGCATTATGTCACTAAATTTACACGTCTACTGCTCTATTTCAATCATGCTAAACTTGAACCTTTAGACCAGAGGCGTATCTAAGGAGGGGTCACCGGGTTCACGTGAACCCATGTTCCCCTCGAGAGATCATATATAGTAGTGTTATATTTTTTAAAAATATTAAAATATAGATGTATGAACCCATACTCGGAGTATCATATAATGTTATGATGACTGGGTGCACCTCTCCATGTGAGATTAGAAATTTGAATTTTATATTCATCTTGTTTTATTTTTCTTTCTAAAATTAGATAACACCTCTCTAAATGGTTATTGATAACATTTTGACATTTTAATTAATTTTGGACCTATAATATTAATTTGAATGTTTTCAGTAATAAAAACCTAAATGTCGAACCGATCAAATTTATATCTTAGATCAACCTTTTTTGTAATAATGCACCCATCATTTCGAAATCCTGGATACGCCTCAGCTTTAGACTTTAAGGTATATCTCTAAACTTCAATCCATCATTGACTCCAGTGTTTTGAATGAATTAGCCCTTAAAAGTTTTTTTTTTTTTTGCTTCTAAAAGAGTTAAAAAGTGAATGCTTGCGTGTGGTTTACTAAAATGGATCAAGTATCAGGGTGTTAATAGAGTTGGTAATAGTTTTGCTTTTATGTTTTTAGTCTTTTTAGTAGGTCATGTACCTAATTAGACTAGTTCCTTGGAAAGTGCTAGTGTGTTCCTTTTGCAAATAACATTGGTTTTAATTCAAGTGAAGAGTTTCTTTTCAATATATAAGTGGGGTGTTTAGTTTATATTTTGTTCTCTTTCGCATGTTATGATTAAATTAGGGGATGAGGATTTTTCTATTTAGGTGTTAAAATAGCTGTCGAAACGGTCTGATGGATTGGATCGTGACATTTAGACTTCAAAATTTATCTCCAAACTTCTAATTTATTATTAACTGCATCGCAATTCTTGTCAATCAATATTATGTTAAATGAATTAAATCATAAATCCTTAAAAAGACAAATTTATAGATTTGCATCTCGAAGATTTACTCCAAATAAAAATAAACTGCATGAATTTTATTTAAAATATTTGTGATATTATATTAAGATTTGTATCTCTCATTATTTCTATACCTACTACACCCAGGGAAGGAGTAAGAAGGCCATATATTGGTTCGACCAAAGTCATCAACGTTAATCTAAACAACGTATTTATATTGAGAAATTTAAAAAATATGTAAAAATATATTAAACTCATATCTCGATTTATAAAGCATGGTGTATAGTTAATCTAGAATCTAAAACTCATAAAGCTCATATGTTTGTCTCGTCCACTAGTCGCAAATGTTTTATAATATGTCTATGATCACGAGTTTCATATTTTATATCAATACAAATGTCATAACACGTTTAAAATTGTATATTTCTGAAGTTCTTATTTTTTCGACCGTTGTATCAATTTAAATAATTGCTACATAAACTAAAATGTATTGAAGAATTTATTTTATTTTTTAAAATTAATTATCTCCAAGTTAAAGTAGAGTAATGATAATAATAAAAATATCCCCGCCACATGTTTACGTCATTAAACTTGCACACTAGACACTATATTTTAGTTATTCCTTAACCTAAAACCTTTATACGAATGACCACTCTTCATATTTCAAACTGCCATTAACTCTGTCGCACATTTCGTCAATCAATATTATGTTGAATGAATTAATCCTTAAATTTTTGCTTTAGATCACTGATTGTATTGAGTTGCCCATTATTTTTGTAGCTACATGTAGGGAGAGAGTTAGAAGGTTACATATTGGTTTCGCAAAATCTAGTAACTTAAATCTAAACAACGTATTTTTGTTTTAAAAAATTTAATAAATTAAATATGTAAAAGTAAATTAACTTCACAACTCAGTTACTAATGCATGATGTCATTATTCTAAAATTTAAAACTCATAAATTTCAATGTTTGTCTCACATCTTGTCACAAGATTTTGTGACATATCTAAGATCAAAAGTTTCATATCTTACCACAATACAAGTAATTAAACATATTTAAAATTACATACATTAAAAGTTTTTATTTATTTGATTATTGTATAATTTAAGTTAATGACACATAACCTAAAAATTGCAGAATCTTTTTTTATTTAATAAAATTAATTATCTCTATGTTACATACGAATTCAATAATTCTAATTCACACAATGTATTTATGTTAAGAATTTTATTGAACATGCAGAAATACACTAAATTCAAACTCGATTACTAATACCTGATGTCATTCTTTTAGAATTTGAAACTCATAATACTTAAATGCTTGCTTCGCCTCTATTAGTAATCACAAAAAAAATGTAACATATCTAAGGTCGTGAGTTTCATATCTTATATAACTATGTAAATATTATAACACGTTTAAAATAACGTATTTCAAATTTTTATTTATTTGACAATTATATCAATTCAAATCATAAATCGAGACAAAAGATTTTATTTTTTCTTGGTACTCCTTCTACTTTAATTTACTTGTCTTTTTAATAATTTGAAATATATTAAAATATATAAATTTATTATTTTAAAATGTCAGGTAGAATATTCGTTTTAAAGAGTTATCAAACAGTAGAAATTTATAAAGCTCATTATCATTCGCTTAAAATGAAACAAACACATGAAACACTCGTCAATGTGTCTGGAAGTAAAAATTAATATGCTTGCAACCAATTTTAAAGTGACAGAAAATAAATTGTATTCACAAATAAAATATATAGAAACATAACTCTATTGATAAATATTGCGGGTACAATTCTGTTTCTTCCTTGATTTTTCTCTAATAAGATTTACTCATGATACGAGGATCGTTAGTGGCGTACTTCTCGAACTTGGATGATTTGGACTTGATTTCTATAATTCGAGGGACATTAGTGGCGTATTTCTCGAACTAGAATGATTTGGACTTGATCTTCATAACTCGAGAGCCGTTAGTAGCGTATTTTTCAAATTAAGTTGGTTTGAATTTGATTTCTTTATGAATATTCCATGAATTTGCGGTATATTTGAGATTTTGGTCTCTTTATGAATATTTCATGAATTTGTGGTAGATTTTTCGAGATTTTGATCTCTTTAGGGAATTTTTGAGATGTCTTTCAAACGAATATAGCATACATTTATATATGCATGAACTAGGGTTTAGGGTTGAGTAGCCTCCAAGAATCCTAGTTGGAATTGAACCTATCTTATAAAGTCCCAACTCAAATTGAACACGTCTTGTAGAGTGCCACAAAATTTCAATGTCTACATAAAAATAATACAAAATATGACTCTGTTGCTAATTATATTAACAAATTAAAATAAAAAAAGTATTTAATTAAATCATATTGCTATCTCAAACCAACTTTATTGCTATTTGTGTAGTGAAAGATTACTTTTTTCGAATAAATTTCGTATAATAAGGTGATTTACTTTGTCAATTATTTCACTCTTTATTCAATATATCTTTCTCATGTGTTTATATACTCATAGGTGATATCGAAATTTTTATATGCACGAGCATCACACGCACATGAGTTAACTTTACCTGAATATACATAAATAAAAAATTAACGATGGAACACATAAACAAACCCCTAAACTTGTTTGGTATTTTCTCTCAGGTACCTCAACTACACCGTCTTCCTATTGAACCCCTAAAGCACCCATAATATGTACCTTTTAAACACAATAGGCTGACATTGCACAAAATGTGTTCTCATGTCACTTAAGCGCGTGAAGACATTTTTAAAAAGCTGATGTGAAATCCACAACTATCTTCTTCCCATTTTTTTGCCTATTCAACCCTAATTTCCCCCCTCTTTCTCTTATTTCTCCTCTTTTCTTTCTCTTCTTCCGTATTGCCATTTTTAATTTGGAGCTGCTCAAAGCATCTCTCTTCTTCAGCGATTTCTTCTTCATTTGTTGCCACGAAAAGTATAATAAAATTAAATTACTACCAGCACTTGCCAAAGTAAGCTTTGGAAGGTGTTCAACAATAGGTGGATCTCCTTTGCAAACGTCTTGCATTCATCCATAATAAGGTGCAAATTCAAGCTAAATCTATTGCTTGATCTTTTCTTTTGCATCTTATTAGTAATATTCCTAACAAATCATTCTCATTTGAACTACTTCGCTCAACTTCTATACGATCTTTTCAACTTTGTATTATTTCAAAATCTTAAAATTTTAATTGTAAATAGCATAAATATATCACTAGAATCATTGAAATCACACCAATTTTGTAGGTTTTTCTCATCTACAAGATCATTTGGGTCATATCGAAGTGGTATTTTGGAAAAATGAAGTGCCTTTTGATTTATTAGGTTTTATTTGGGTTTTATTTTAGATTGGATGATGTGTAAATTATTTAAATGAATGGAGTATTTTGATTGGTTGCACTTTTCACGTTGGGAGATGTGGATTTCACGCACACAACCAAAAAAAAATATTTATTGAAGTTTTGTGTCATGTCAGCCAAGTGTGTTTAATAATTACAAATTATAGATGGTTCAAGAGTTCAATAGTAAGATGACTTAGTTGAGGTGCCTGAAAGGAAAAAAACCCCAACTTTTTTAGTGGTATGTTTATGTAATCTGCCAAAAATAAAAGATAAAACTCACCATGATATTCCTAACACTAAAAATAAATTTTAAATTTGTGTAAATTTAAAGTGAAAAATGTCCCTCACTGAAACACTCAAATTTGTCATACTAATAATTTCTTAAATTTTATTTGATATGATTTCAACCCACCTAGAATAATATGATTTTGAAATCCATTTAATCTTATGTTGTTATTTTATCCTGAATAAGATTATTCATTCCGTTAGAATTTATATATTGCACTTTAATTGAACTTGAAATTTAAGGGGTTTGAAAATTGTGATTTAAAGTATGTCATATACTTATCTGACAATAAATTATCTCATAAAATATTAAAATGAGAAGTGTAAAACTAAATAAATTTATTAATATATAAATATGTCATTTTTTTTTTAAATTAAAAAAATCACATAAATTGAAAAGTGAGTAGAATTTTTATACCTCATCATATCACTCGTTTAAAATAAAATACACGTGAAGCATTTGATGCAATCACTAAAAGGATAATTTTAAATTGTCTATATATATTCATCTCAACATGTAACATTCATACATACTCAATAACTTGACAAATAATTTTTTTTCTTCAATTTATAAACTCAAAAGGTAATTCAAACAATACAATTTACTAAATAAGCAAAAAAATAATATTAAATTTAAAATCCCCTACTAATATATTATAATATCACTATTCTAGATTTTAGAGCTCATAAAATTCGAACGTTTGTCTCGCCTCTAGTCACAAAAAAATTGTGACAGATATAAGGTCATCGGGTTCATTTCTTATAACAATATAAATATTATAACATATTTAAAATCATATATTACTTCAGAAGTTTTTATTTGTTTGACTATTGTATATCAATCTAAATTAGTGACACGTAAATTAAAATGGATGAATATACTATTAAATCCACTACGCGTCTAGTTAATTAATATTACGTTGAATTAATTAATTCCTTAAAAGATAAATATATAATTATTCATCTAAAAGAGCTAAAAGAGTAAATTCCAAATAAAAATAAAATGCATTGATTTTATTCAAAATATTTATGATTCTGTCACGACCCAGACCGTCGTGATTGGAATCCACACTAACCCTCCGGTGGGAGAACCATTACTACAACCCAACTAACAACTTAACTAAAAACAAAGGCATTTAAAGATACGAAAGCGGGTTTAAATGACAATAAAAATGGAGTTCCTATAAACTCCAAAGGTGTAAACAATTAACTAACCAAACTAATGCGGAAATTCAACCCTAGAACGTGAAAGTCATTGTACCAAAACTCTACGAACGGCAAGTCTAAGAACAAGGGATACAACCTCGAAACTAAACAAACACCGTTAACAAATAGTCTGAATCCGAAGAGAGTGACTTAAACAAGAAAGATCCATGGCAGCCCGAAAGAACTGGCTCACCCTTGAATCCGGCCACGCTCAATAGTCACCTAGTTGAAGTCTATCAATAGTTGCCTGATGATGCCATGTACTCAACAAAGAACAAGCAAGTGCAGTATCAGTACACAACCACAATGTACAGGTAGGATCACACGGCAATCCCAATAAGTGAAACATATGCAAGTAACCACAACATTATAAAACAGGCATATACCAAACATTTACAATATTAGTCATCTTTTCAGTATCAGTGTAGCATTCCATTTTCTCAATAATACACATTGGTTATCATTTGAGAGCAACAAACAGTCTTTCAACCTCAATCACCATTAGATATGAATGTAATTAACACAAGTAGATACACAACACAATTCAATAGTCCTCTCACGAAACCCAATTCAATGGTCCTCTCATGAAACCCAAACCCAAACTATTAGTGTACCGGTTCGTGGTACCCGATCCAATGTTTATGCTGGAACGTGGCAATCGATCTCATATTTATGCTGGAACGTGGCAACTGATCCTATATTTATGCCGAAACGTGGCAACTGATCTCATATTTATGTCGAATTGTGGCAACTGATCCCATATTTATGCCGGATCGTGGCAACCGATCCCATATTTATGTTGGAACGTGGCAACCGATCTAAGTTAGTGTGTTAGAACGTAACACCCGATCCATTCAAAAAACCACAATCACAATGTATATTTTAACAATTATACAACAAGAGGTGATTCATGGCATTTAATTATTCAATTATCCTCATTCACGATTAGTGTGATCAATAATGCAACATTCACATACATCATGCATTATAATGAAGCAAGTACAAACATATATCACACAACATGAAATCACAATCATCACCTACCTCGAGTCCAAGCTTGAATACCCTAAGACACTTGAATCTTTCCTTTCAAGATTATTTCCGCTAGTTCTAAGTCTACAAGCAATTAATATACGCAAGGATCAACAATCAAAGATCTAATTATCCGGATTATAACAAACCCAATAACCCTAGTCCAAACCCAAGATCCTACTACCCATATTAGGGCTTTTTCCACCATAATTTCTAGATCAAAACCCTCTCCCATCGAAAATCAACCATGAATTTACGTTCTAAGGATTGAAAAATGGATTCGGGGAGTTAAAACCTTACCTTTAGCCTCAAGAATGGTGGAAAACTGCCAAGAAAGTATCTGGGATCATCTCCTAGCTCTCAAAGTCGAAACTTGCAGAATAAAACAATTTTAGGGTTTATTTCTGACTTAAATCGCGATTGTCCCTCTATGACGGCCCCCAGCCCGCCACAACGGCTTGCACGAAAACATAATTTCGAATTAAGATCTCCAAACCGCTATTTCACAACACACATTCATCCCACGACACTCAGAAAATACTTGTTCACGCTAAGATCAATTTCGAAAGTTCTACTCGCCCGAATTCAATTATGTAAAGTCGTACGGGTTCCTTAACATCTTAACTATCCACTCACGCAATCAATTTCATTATTATACTTCTCATTCATTACCATATTTCCCTATACTCACCTGACTCCGATTTCGTCCAAATATGGACTAGGCTAGGAAATTTCAAGTTACTACTCCAAACATTTTCTGGTTCAATTCTTTTCCCATTGGCTTTTCCCTAGCGACGGAAATCAGGTCGTTACAGATTCATATTAAGCTAGTGTATGGCCCCAAGTGAAATCATATTTGGGTGAAGTTTCACCATGCGTTTGGCCCAATTTTTTTCAAAAATATTTGACTATTTACAAAAAATGTGATTTATACCTATAAGTTCTACATATTATTAAATAAAAATACCCATAAATTTTTATTATCATTTTATATGAATATGTTCCGTTAAAAATAACCTTATAATATGATTGATAACATTTAAGTATAAAAAATAACAATATAGGCAAGACAATACATTAATGACATACTCAAACTTGTCACTGATTCAGTTATAATTATAACCAATTAAACACAAATTGTTTCTTTCTCTCAATTTTATCACTCAAATTAGAACTCACACTTTTGCGGAGGATGTAGTAACAAATATTAGTTGAAATTAATAAATAATGGATATTTCTATATATATAAAATAAAAAACTTTAAGGTAATTTTTTATTTTTTATTTTTTTTTTTGAAATATTAGGACTTGGCCCAAATAATGAAAATTCTAGTATTTGAAAATTTGAGATACTTGACAAATATATATATGTTAGGTTATATGATCAAACGCCACTTTCCTAATTTTTCCCAAATATTTTTAGGGCCAAACGAGTACTAAGTTTTGGCTTTAAATTACTGATTGTATTGAGTCGCACCTTATTTTTATAGCTATGTTCATCCAAATTCAACAACTCCAATTTAAACCCTGTATTTATGTCAAGAAATCTACAAAACATTCAAAATAAAATATTTAATTCAAATTCAGTTACTAACACATGTCATTTTTATTTTATAATCTACTACTCATAAAATCCCATCAAAAATTAAAACGAGAAATGTAACTTAAACCGTTTTCTAATATAGAAATACGTTATTTCATTTTTAAAAAAAATAAATAAAAATTAAATCACATAAAATGCATAAAAGAGAGTATAATTTTTAAACCTCATCATCATCATACGCTTAAAATAAAAATACATGTGAAACGTTCCAGTTTCCACACAAAATTACTAAAAAATATTATTTTAAATTGTCCGTATATATGTCTTTAATTAAAAAAATAAAATTTGTCGGTATATATTTATCACAACAGGTTATATTCATGCATACTCAAACTATTTATTTTGTTTAATTTTTTTTATACAATTTTAATCTATCTAAAAAAAAAAATACAACTTTGAAAGCTATTTAATCTTATGCTCTCATTTTATTTAGAGAAACGTTACAGAATTTTATAATATATAAATACATCATTATTCCTTTTTAAATAGAACAAAAAAAACAGAAAAATCACATAAGTTGCAAAAGTGTAAATAGAAATTTTAAACCTCACCATCTTCACTCGTTTAAAGTGAAAATACACATAAAACACTTGATATTTTTTAAACAATGAAATGATAATTATAAATTATATCATTATCACTCGTTTAAATAAAAATACACGTAAAACGATAAATATAATCAATGAAAATATAATTATAGTTGTATCATTATCACACGTTTAAAATGAAAATTCACGTAACCAATGAAAATAATAATTATAAATTGTATCATTATCACTGGTTTAAAAGGAAAATACACATAAAACGGTCGACATAATCAATGAAAACGATAATTATAAATTGTATCATCAACGCTTGTTTAAAAACGCTCGATATAATCAATGAAAATGATAATTATAAATTGTATCATTGTCACTTATTTAAAATTAAATACACGTAAAATACTCGATTTAATCATTGAAAACAATAAGTATAAATTATATCATTATCACTTATTTAAAATGAAAATACATGTAAAACGCTCGATATAATTTTAAATGTTTGTATAATGATGATTTTAAATGTTTGTACATATATTCATCACATTCATGCCTACTCAGCAACTTGACCCAAAATCTAGTGGGATGAAGTTCAATTTATGATTTTGAACCTATTATTTAATTTTTGTTGACATACAATAAATATAAAATTAAAGCTATTTTGACTGAAAATGCTCAAAATTAAATTAAATTAATTCAAACACACTCATAAAATGTTATGGAATAGAAGAAATTAATAATAAAGTGAAAATTAATTATGTAAAAATCAGTTATTTAATTGGTCAAAGAGCTGAGTTATTGGCATTGACCGACCTATTTTAACCGGGCCGGGTATCCTGGGCCTCACGTGACCGGCCACACGTACTTCGAGAAAAATACAATTAGGTGCTGATTCAGCACCGTTAGAAATTAACTCTCATTGGACCAACGCCGTTAATGGGGCCCATATACCCCACGTGTTATAATAGCTAACGGTGTTAAAGATGTGGCGAATCGTGGTTTATTTACCGTCGATGTTACCGGAATCTTTGGTTACTAGCCGGTGACTGAGATATTTTTACAGAATCTGATGAGTTAATATGTATTTTTCCTTTTTAGAAAAAGTTAATAATGGAATAAATACAAATGAAGAAAATATAATTAAAAGTTGGTGTGCTTGTAATTAATTTTCTAATTTCGGCTGGTTGGATCCTATATAAAACAGCAATTGATTCGAGCCAGTTTCAAACACAAACTTTGTCTCTCTAAAATCCCCACACTCATGTTTCTCTCTCTTAATAATCAGCATCGTCACTGTTTTTCACCATTCAAAAAGGACTAAAATTTAACATCATCACCTTATTCAACCATTTGGATTCATTACTGTTTTTTTTCTCTCTTATAAACTCTTTGTTACTTTCTCTATTTTTGTAGTTCGATTTCTTTTTTTAATCGTCTCAGGCTTTGTTGTTCTCCGTGTGTGGGACTGACTGTGGGTGTGTTTCTCCTTTTATAATCTCATCTTTTAATGTTTTGGGTCTTTTTTTTGTCAGTGAATCATCGTGTTTTAAGCTTCTCTTTGACGGTTCCATTGCTCGTTCTCATCTTTTAAGAGTGCTACTTTTAGTGGTGTCTCTCTCAAAAGCAATCCTCCTTTACCTTCCTTGGCTCTCCATTCTTTCTAATCGGTTTGGCTTAGCAGTGAAAAATAGCTAATTCAGGTTTATTAGATGGATCATCATATGTTGTGTCCGATCAAATACACCGAGCACCGGAATGTTATCAGGAAAGTTACTAAACAATCTTTGGTGAAAGCAAAAAAATTCCCTCAGTTCAATCCCTCTGTTCCGAGGACTGTTCGGATTTCTGTGACAGACCCAGACGCAACGGATTCTTCAAGTGATGAAGAAGACATGCTTTTTGGACGGCGACGGGTGAAAAAATACATCAATGAAATCAGTATTGAAACCGCCGTCAAGTGTGAAGTTAGCATTCCTAACAGTGGCAATGGCAAAACGGTGAATAAAAGAGCACCGGAGCCTCTACAGACTAAGCAGAAGCCAATGAAAGTTCAGCCTCCTCAATCGGCTGGCGCTGTTAGGAAGTTCCGCGGTGTGCGTCAACGGCCGTGGGGCAAATGGGCCGCTGAGATCAGGGACCCGGCTCGCCGTGTTCGGCTTTGGTTGGGAACTTACGACACTGCTGAAGAAGCTGCTATGGTTTATGACAACGCTGCTATTAAGCTTCGTGGGCCAGATGCTTTAACAAACTTCAGCACTCCTCCCAAGCCGGAGCCAGAGCCGGAAATCAGTGTTCTATCTCACTCCGGCTATGAATCCGGGAATGAGTCCCGTAACATCCCTTCTCCGACTTCTGTTTTGCGGTTTAGAATGAGCCAGTCAGAAAGTGGGTCCGGCCCGATCCATGTTTCGGAAGAGTGTCCATCGATTCAAGGATCAATGGAATGTGAGCAAACGGTTCAAGAGATTGAACCGTTTGCTCAATGTGCTGCTGAACCGCAGTTGGAATTAGCGGTTCAGCAGGATGTTGAGGAGTGTCAGGGCGAGACCAGCATGATTCCTGATTACTCAAACGATTACCTGCCAACAGATATTCCATTCTTAAATGATTTTTTCAATTTCGATGGTTCAGCAGCTGAACAGACGTTATTTGAGGACTCAACTATAACATCAGTAACATCGACAACAACGACACCAAATTGTCCCAATGATTTTGGCGATTTTGGCTCATTGTACAACGATTCATTGGATTTCGGGAGTGATTTCTTGTTTAACGATGCTGATTTCGCTGAATTCAACAATTTTGATGATTTGGGAATGGATGATTTTTCCCAAGACAATGTTGTTGATTATTCCAGTGTTGATTCTCTGTTGGCGATTTGAATTTCATTTCTATGAATGACCAGCAAACACACTGTCCCCGGCTTGCTACTCTTTAGTGGCAAATTTTGTTTACCGGCGACAGCAAGAAATCGGCTAGAGTTTTATTTATTAATTAATTATTACTATTAGTAGTATATTAGATAATTTATTTGTTTTAGAATCTCCGTGAAAGTGAAGAGTGGAGTTTATTATAGAAAACTATTTTATTTTTTTAGAATAAGTAGAGATGGCCTTGGAAAGAGTTGTATCATAAAAAGAACTCTACGGAGACTTTAAATGAGAATCTTATAATCTTTAGTGAAATTCAGTTGTTCTAGTATCTTTTTCTTATTATGTTATTTTTATTTAAATATTATTTATAATTAATTCTAATAAGGAATAGTTTTAATGAGTATGCTAAATTGAATTTTTATTTAACAGGTAGGTGAATCATGTATTAGATTTTGAATCCATTTGAATATACTTACTCTTTCTGTCTCAATTTATATAACTTATATTCCTATTTAGTATGTCCCAAAAAAAAAAAATCTATATTTAATAACAATTTAATTCTAAAATATTCATTTTATCATCAATAAAATGAATTCTAATCATTTTAGACTATAAATTTTAAAAGTCTTTTTTTATTAAAAGGAAGAAGTATGATATTGCCAAAGTGGCATTCTCTTTGCCACATACCATTAAGCGTGATTTGCGGGGTTTTTTTGAATTGACCGGGTCAAGTTTTATGTGGTTTAGCTTAACCCGTGTGAAGCTAAAAACATCTATTGTTTGTGATAAGCACTAAACAGAAAAAAAAATTTGTTATCTTTTGTGGAATTTGAATTATCAAAATGAGTATAATGCACCACTTAAAACGTGTTGTTTTTCCACATTTGTACCAAAGAAGTAGCGGCAGGAGATTATGACGACAATAATCTAAGCTAATAATAATAATTATTATAATAGCAATTAATGTGGGCAATAATTAGAAGAGACAAGAATTCTTGGCCAACTAATAAAATAAATAAATGAAAATGATTATTATTTTTGTAAGTGACCTTCTAATCTAATAATTATGATCTCATATTTGGCCAAACTTATTATTTTTCTAAAAGTGTTTATGAATTTTAAAAAGTGCTTATTTATAAAAAGTGAGATATTTGATCAATTTGGGAAAACAAGTATTTTTGGAAAGTAGCATACCAAAGGCAAATTGATTCCCACAAAAAATATTTTCTTAAAAAGCAATTTTTTGAAAATCATTTAATTTTTATTTTGTTTTAAAATTTTGGTTAAACAGACTATGAGATTGTTATTTATGTTAATTCACTTGAGAATTTGATTGTGGGATAAATAGTTTTCGCATATCATTAGTATAATAATTTAGCTCAATACATTGATAGTTTTGTAGTCCTTTTTAAGTCCCTTTTAACCCCATTTACATGTTTTTTTTTTAATTTTTGCTATTAAAATTAAATACTTATCATTTTAACGTCATATTTAACTTCTTTCTTAATTTGTTATCAAATGTGAATGTGACAGTGACAAGAAGAAAATTTAAACTATTAAATACTTCTTAATTCTTATCCTTAATTTGTCATTAACAACGTAAATGTGTAATAATGTAGTTGAAGTACATTTAGGGGACAAACAGGACCAAATTATTACAATATATATATATGTAAGATAATATAGACTTGATCCAATGTCCTCAATATACATCCAACGACCAGATATTTCACTTATACAAGTATATGTATATATGGTGAAACACAATTTAGCATATTAGCATCTAAATCTGCAACAAATAATAACATTCCAATTAAATTCATGAGTCTCAATCATCTGCCATCTGTCCTGCCTTGATAATTATTTTCATAAAATGATTTGGCCATGTCCTACCCTTTCACTCTGTCGTGCTCTGTCCGGTCCTGTATCACCATAATCGTCATTTTTATACCTCATTTTATTTGTAAAAAGTTGAACTATATAGTTTTTTAAACCAAATATGATATCTTTCTTAAGCTACGAATTAAGTGCCAATTTGGATTTTTAAATTGATTTATTTTTAAGTGATTCTAAGCTAAAATAATTTTAATTTTTTTTTATAGTATTTGAATTAAATAAATATTAGTATCAATTTTGCTTTTGTGTCCTTTATTTGAGTTTTCATCAACCTAGCCTTATTAACTTCCAATAAATATTTGTAATCTTCAATAACAACTCTAAGTGAAATCATAAGTTTATTAAATATCCTTTCGCCAAAAAAATTACATCATAGATGATAAAATATTGTTGAATCCCCTTAATTGACTTCTTTGTTCCTTTATTTTTTTAAAAAAAATAAATTAAATCCCTCTAGTGAAAAATCATAATTCCATCATTATGCGATATTCTATATCATCTTTATTGATAAGCTTTACGATCAGTAGACTAGACTGTCTACCCTACTCCTAAAACAGAAACTTATTGTTGGAAAAATTCCTTTTCATACCTTATGTTTATGTGGAAACACAAGTTTAATTTAATCAACAATTTACACTAAGCTGGCTCAGAAAAGATCCATTGCATTTGGTGGACAAGTCAATTCTTACACACACACTTGTGTATATATATATATGGATACCTCATTGTCTACTCTCCTTTCTTTTTCGTTTAAAAAATACGACAAATTTAGCAGAAATTAATAGATAAAGTGTCCAAAAAGTGAGAGATTAAAATAAAATTAATAATAAGATAGTAGTAACAATAATTAATTGTGTCAATAGTACCTTATGTTCTCACAACCGCAAAATCGACAAAAAAATTAAAATTAGTTATGCCTCAATTTTATTGACAAAACCCCAGAATACATGGAAAATAAAGTAGAGCAACAGTTCCAAAGTTTATAATCAGCCAATTATACAGTCCATAATTCCAATATACATGCAACTTTGACCATTACCAACAAAAGTCAACCATGTCTTCTTTTTTTCTTGGTCAATGAGAAAAGAAAATGTTGCTTTCTTTCTTTATTTATTTCAAATTTTTGTGTGTGAAAGGGAATAAATTAGAGTATTAACATACTTCCCACAAGCTAAAGGTCTAATAAAAAAGTTGAGACAAATAAAATTTATGTGTGAGCCATGAGTCATAAGCCACCAGACAAATACAAAATAAAAGGGCCAATTTTTTGCAATTAAGCCACCATATTAGGACCCTCACAAATTATATGTCTATATTTGCAGGCAATCTCGAGGAAAAGATATCTTTGAATCCACTTTATAATATTCTATTATCAGCAGATTAACATAAGTTATTTTCTCCAAATTGAGAATTATAAACATGCTTTTTATTAGGGTGGACACACGTCTCTTACTATATAATTAATGGAAATTTTACACAAACTCTATAGGGCTACTATATTATATCTCTACTCTTTTTCAAATTAAAAAATCCCTTACATTTGGAGAAATTTGGATACATTCCAAGATGTCCCAGTTTAATATACATCCATCAACGTCTCAATTCATCGCGTATTGATTTTGGATACATCACTCAACATTTCGATACATAGTGTATGCCCCAGATACTTCGCGTAAAGTGATATATCCGAGAATAGGAGCGAGTAGAAATTTTTGTAATTTTTTCAAATGGTAGGAAATTTTAGAGAACATGGTAAACTAAGTCATATATTTAGTAAATTTTTCCTATAACTAATTCATATTAAAATCCGATAAAATTCAAATTCACGCATTATACGATTCACTATTTGGAGGTGGAGGGGTGGGGGTTTCCCAACCTATTTTTTTTTCAAAAACCTAAAATCAAAACCTCTAATTAAATATGATTAATTACCGTCACACCAGCCACAATCCATGTTGGTAAAGATATCCAAATAGGAGTATTTCTTATTAGTGGAGTAATTGGTATATGAAACTAAAAGAGGAGAGAGGGGGGGGGGGGGGGGGGGGGAGGCCCCATTAATTGTTCGTTAATCAAACAAATAATGCAACTTATCTTGACGTAATTTTGGTTGCCTCTAAATAAAAATAATTTGCACATCCTACTTGAGAATAAACAAAGTATTTTTGGATTTTTGGTTATTGTCCATTGAGGGTGTTCAAAAGAAAACTAATCAACACAGATTACGTACTTTTCTATACACCTTTAGGGGCTTAGTATATAGATAAATCTATATTACAATTTTAGTACAATATTGTGAAGACCAGTTCCCATCGTTATAGAAATGCCAACAGGGGAAAATTTGGGGTCGGAAAACTTTTTCGTAATATTTGAATTTTTCCAATCTAGTTCAGATTTGGACGAAATCGGAGTCTTTGAGGTGTAGGAAAATCTAGTAATAATCGGGTCAATCATTTATGATTTTGATTTCATGAGTAGTTAGATAACTCGTTGAGGAACCCGTACGACTTTACGGAATTGAATTCGGGAGAGTAGAACTCCCGAAATCGATCTTAGCGTGAAGGGTATTTTCTGAGAGTCGTAGGTTAGAGGTGTGTTGTGAAATGGGGATTTTGGAATTCTTTAAATAGCTCACTGGTTCGTGCAAGCCGCCTTGGCGGGGGTTTTGGCCGCTCTGGCGGGGCTGCTACAGCGGGATGAGGACAGTTGTGGCGAGCTCGACGCGACTTAAGGTCATTAATAAACCTCTAAACGACCTTATTATGCACTTTTCAACTTTTAGAGCTAAGGAACGAACCCCAGGCAACTCCTACTCATTTTTCACCATTCTTGAGGCTAAAGGTAAGCTTTTCACTCCCCGAATCCGTTTTTCGATCCATAGAACGTAGTGGAATGGGTGAATATTGATGGGGGAGATTTTGTTATACATTCTATGGTGGAAACAACCCTAAATTGGATAATTGGGATCATGGGTATGATCTAGGGTTCATAGAATTGTTAGTAATTCGGGTAATTAGTGATTGTTTATTGATTCATGTATTATATTGATTGTTTGTAGACCAAGAACAAGCGGAATGAATCCGGAAAGGGAAGGATCAAGTTTCTTAGGGTTTCAAGCTTGTTTCGAGGCAGGTGATGGTTGTGGTTCTATCATTGTGTGATGTATGTTTGTTCTTGTTTTATTATGATACTTGTATATGTATGAATGTTGATTGTGATTGTGGTATGTTGAATGGATCGTTGCCACGTTCCAGCATAACTAACTTGGATCAATTGTCATGTTCTGGTATAACTATGGGATCTATTGCCACATTCCGACATAATTATGGGATCGGATACCACGCTCCGGTATACTAACTATTTGGGTTTGGGTTCCATGCATGAGAGGACCAATGATTTGATATAAAATGTGAAGTTGTTCGTTGTTCGTTTATGTTGATAATATTGTATATGTTGATATATATGCACGTGATTATAATGTTGTCTTGACTTGCTTATGTTGCACTTAGTGGGATAGCTGTGTGATCCTACCATTACACTGTGGTTGTGTATTGATATTGCACTTGCTCTTATTTTTGTTAAGTACATGGCATCTTCAAGCGGCTAGTGACAGACCTCGCTTAGGAGATCAGTGATCGTTCGAATTCAAGGGTGAGCCAATTCTTCCGGGTTGTCATGGGTTCTCTTTCGTCTATGTCCACCATTTAAAGACTTAGACTGTGTTCTATTAGTTATTAGTACATTAGTTGGGGGTTGCATCCCTTCTAGTTTAGACTTGGTTCATTGTTAGATGTTTTGGTACATTAACTTTCAGGTTCTAGGTTATTTCTTCTGCATTGTTTAGTTCTTGTTAGACTTTTGTTGAAGTTTATGGGAACTCCCTATTTATTTCTTTAGTATTTAACTTGCTTCCGTAACCTAAATGCCTTAGTTTTTGTTTAGTTGCTTGGTTTGGGTTGTAGTAGTGGTTTTCCCACCGAAGAGTTAGTGTGGATGTCAATTACGACGGTTTGGGTTGTGACATATATTGTCATATTTTTATTTGGTTATTAATTCTGCAATGAATTATATCAGGATTAGTAATTAGTATAAAGATAAGTTATTTTAAATTTTTTAAATGATGAAATAATAATATGAAAATCAATTATTGCGAGATAAAACATTAAAAATAACATCTTGAAGTCCCTCAATTTTTTCTGTTATTAATTAAATAATAAGATGGATACTTTTGATAAACAAACAGTTTCTTCTTAATAATTTTCAATACATATTATTTTAAATATATCTTGTCTTCATATCAAACACGAAGAAAAATGAGAAAATTTACACTCAGCTATTTTCTGATAATACATTGATGTAAATAAATAGTAGGACTAATTAATGATTGTTTTTTTTTTTCATTTTTAGAAGTGATAAGATGGTCAATTATATTAATTACCTTTCCGACCAGTAGTTACTTTGACAATCCAACATAATAATTATGGATTAACTTGTGTTTCTCCTATGCATGTGTAGGATTTGCCTCCTCTTACATTACAATCATTACATCTCAATCTTTCTAATCTAACTTTACTTTTTCTTCTTCTACTAAAGTACTCCCTCCGTCCCATTTTATGTGAAGTAGTTTAGCTCGGTATGGAATTTAGAAGACTTTTAAAACTTGTGGTCCAAAATGAATGATAAAAATTTGTGTTGCTGTAAATCATTTCATTAAGGTTAAATAGACATTTTATAGTTAAATTGTTAGTTAATATAGAAATGTGTCATTCTTTTTTGGACTGACTAAAAAGGAAAGTAAGTCATATAAATTGGGACAAAGGGAGTAATAATAAAGCGGGTAATGCTAAATAGCAAGAAAATTTGGTCAGAATTTGGCCAGAAATTTAAAAAGTCTATAATATTATTTTTATTTTAAAGTAAACTGATTTTTTAAATATTTTTTTAATTAAAATGTATTAAAATTAAAAGAGTAAAATAATATAGTGTAAAATATGTTATTTTACCATTCTGACCAAAAAGATTTTTCCTAATAAAACTATAGACGATGATCAATGGCAAAATCAAAATTTTCACTCATAATATTAAAAAAAAATTAATTTGAGTCAGTCTAACGAAAATAGAACTAAAAATATCAATAAATTTTATTGCTAATTTCGTATTTTTGATGGTAAAGAGAAGTAAGTTTCACTTTTTTTTTTCCGTTATTCACATTAGAATTTCCAATATATCTAAATTCGCACTAGAAAAATTCAGATCAAATGATAAAACGCTGTTTAATAACTATGATTTCATATCATGGAAAACTTAAACTTAAAATCTGAGGTTAAAAATAAAAAAATATTCATAAAAAAAGTCGAACACTACTTCTCATCTATGGACACGACACCATCTATCTCACCTTCAACTAATGGCCGACTACTGCCCATATTCCTTTTTTATTTTTTTATTTTATATAAATTGTTCGGTAATATATTAAGATATTAATTAATTAATTTTAATTTGCATCACATAAGAATTTTTTTAAGAGGAAAATATTTTCTGACTAACAGAACTTTGATTAAATTTGAATCATCCCGGTTCTTTTATCTATCTGATCTTTCTACACTTTCATTTACTTCCTCATTAATACGAAATTGGCCTAGACAAATATTATTATTTTCGTTTTGTCTTATATTTTGACTTGTGTGATTGAACATAATTTTTTTTTTTAAAAAATAGAATTTATAATCAAACATAAACTATATAAAGTTATATAATTATAAATTATTTTATTAAAAAAATAAAAAGTTCAAAAATAAAATATAATTAAATCTAAAAGTTTGATATTTTTAGGGAAAAGATATAAAATCCCCCTGAACTTATCTGCATAACTTACTTTAGCAATTTAACTATACGGGTGTTTAAATACCCCCTTTAACATCTTTTAGTTGTTTTTTTATCAACACTCCCATCACTAGCTCAATTGAAGGCTAGGTGTTGTTGAGTCACACACGTTTTTATTCATCCACGTGTATATTAACTAAATTTCTAATTAATTACTTAAATCTCCATAATAATTGTTTTTCTTCATCACTAATTGTCTTCCCCCAATGTTTGTCACCTTCTCATCAACAACTCTTCTTTTTACAGTGAAATTTTCTTCAACTTTTCTTCTTCCATTATATAATAATTTTCTCTTTATGTAAAAAAAAAAAAAAAAAAAAACTTCTCCAATTTTCTTTCTTTTCGTAAGAAAATAGGTTTCAATATTTCATTTGTAGACATCAATTTCCACATTAAACCATTAACTCCTACACCCACCATGATTATATCTAAAATTAGGTCAAAAACTAAATCCATCGATGAATTTACCCCTCAATCTACAAATTATAATTCAAATTTCAATTGCAATTCCAGTTCAGTCTTTAGTTACGTCATACCATCTTCCTCGAAAATTAAAAAAACTATTTACATAAAAATGTTAATTTATCAATGAATTGGACGAAATCTCCACAATCAATTTTTTGCCAACAATATCTTTGAATTTTTTTTAGTGAAAATCGGCTTCTTTTTTTAATAACTCTTTAAACTCATAGATCTAATAATCTTTTTTGATATCAAAAATGGTGTCAATGAATCAAACACCAAAAAAAAAAATTCAAAGAAAAACAGAAAAAATAAAATAAGAAGAAACGATTAAAAATAGAAAAGAAAAGAAGAAGAAGAAGAAGAAAAAGAAGAAAATGTGGAAAAAGTTACAGTTGAAAGTAAATGAGTAAATGTTTACCTTGAACTGAATGAAAAGAATAAGAAAGAGAAAGAGTCTTGAGGAAAAAAAAAAAAA
This sequence comes from Solanum stenotomum, assembly GCF_019186545.1. Classification (NCBI taxonomy): domain Eukaryota; kingdom Viridiplantae; phylum Streptophyta; class Magnoliopsida; order Solanales; family Solanaceae; genus Solanum; species Solanum stenotomum. The sequence continues at coordinate 18,114,225 of NC_064284.1, read as the reverse complement.
AAGGAAGAAGAAGATGCAAAAAATTAAAAAAAAAAAAAAACTACAGAGAAGAAGAGAAGTTAATTGAAAAATAAAATGTTTAAAAAATAGTAAAATAAGTTATTAAATATGTGGTCCAATAAAAAGATGACACGTGTCAATTTTTTGGGGTTTTTTCTGTCTCACGCGCTTATTGAAAGTTGGTGATACAAATTTTGCCACGTCACCCTTTAAGAGGTAATTAAATTCACTTCAAATTAAATTAGGGGGTAAACAAACACTCGTATAGTTAAAGTGCTAAAGTAAGTTGTGCAAAACAAACACTCGTATAGTTAAAGTGCTAAAGTAAGTTGTGCACACAAATTCAGGGGGGATTTATGTATTTTCTCTATTTTTTAAGCAAAACTAAAATTAAATAGTGTCCCCCAAACCCCACCCCCCGTTTTCCCACTTTTTTTCTATATCGTTATAAGATTTTAAGATTAATTTAAATTCGCATTGTATAAAATTATTAAAGCGTTAGCTATTATGATTGAATTCTCAATTATTCAAAAAGCTTTCATTTATATTCTGAATCCTATTTATCCTATCATAATCCTCGATGATTACCTTAAAATCTACATATATGGGAGCATTCATTAGCATGGTCGTATGCAAAATTCTTTAAAAAGTTGTATGCTTAAGATGCAAGTTATAATCATTGTTAGCAAGACTTAAACTTCATTTTATTAGGCTTTCATCAGCTCCACATAATAATTTATCATATGATAAATCACATGCGCGCATGCACACATCTGCTTATACTATCATTTATATACGTACAAAAGTCCTTATTAAAATTAGCAAACAATTGATTTTTGATGGTAAATTACTTCCTGCGTTTTATATTACTTGTCCACATTATTAAAGAATATGACTTAAATTATTTTTCAATTTATAAGATCTAGATAAAATTCATTTGATTTTTTACATTTGTCCTTAAATGTTAATTTCTTTTTGAAAGTACAAATATTGTAAAGTTCCTTCATTATTAATATTCAGTGGCGTAGCCATATTGTTAAAGAATGAAAAAAGTCTCACATTGGTGGTTAATGAGATTGGTGGACTCCTTATAAGGCTTGGACAATCCTCCTCCCTTTGAGCTAGCTTTTGGGGTGTGACTTAGGCCTAAGACCTAATCTAACATGGTATCAGAGCAGGGCCCGTCTCACCCGATGTTGGGGCCCCCAAAAATTGCCCACGCACCAGATGCTAAGCACTGGGCGTGAGGTGGGGTGTTAAAGAATGACAAAAGTCTCACATCGGTCATTAATGAGATGGGTGGACTCCTTATAAGGCTTGGGCAATCCTCCTCCCTTTGAACTAGCTTTTGGGGTGTGAGTTAGGTCTAAGACCTAATCTAACACATATATAGCCTAGAGTGATCAATTGGAGGCCCTTCATCGAAAATTATACTATGTAGAAAAGTGTAAGAAATACATAGGTCAAAAAATATTTTTCATACATATTTACTAAATCTTGGACATTATTAAAAAAAAATTTGACTTCACCACTATTAATATTAATATTGATGGATAAAACACATAAACATAAAGTTTATTAAAAAGAGTTACTCCCTCTATCTAACAATACTTCTCCACTATTAACTTTGCACCGTTCTTAAAAAAATTATAAATGAAAGGGTAATTTCACTATATCACCCTTTGAATATAATAAATACAATGTCTTGAAAAATGTTATAAAGAAATAACTATAATTAATGATAAGGGTAACTTAGGAACTTGGTGTAAAATTATCCATTGATTTTATAAAGTGGACAAGTATTATTGTACATTCCAACATAATATAGTGGACAATTATTGTTGGACGGAGGAAGTAAAAGGTAAATAATAATAACTCTTTTTATTTATGATTTTTTTTAAAATAACATAGAGAAGAAAGCGGTCCTAGCTTAGCTTAGCATTAATTTATAAGAATTACTCTCTTTATCCCTAATTAATTGTCCACTTTTGAATTGACACACAAATTAAGAAAATAATGATTGACATAGTGAGTTTACAATTTTACTCTTATCAATTATGAAGTGAATCAATTAAAAAATTAAGATTTTCAAAAAGTTCTACTTTTTTCAAAGTACTCCCTCCGTCCACAATTGTTTATCAAGGTAAGGTCATGCACATCTCTGAAGGAAAATTTAATACAAGGTGTAATTTGACTAATATAACCCTACTATATCAAGAATACCAAAAGTCCACATAACTTTTCAATTGAACTACACAATCATTAAGGGCAGAATTGGAAAAAAGTGACTAATTACTTATTGATTGTTTAAATTGACAATTAATCTTGGACATTTATTTTTAGTACACCTGCCAAACAATTGTGAACGGAGGGAGTATTTAATTGAAGATATAATAGGTAAAAGTGGTTGTCCTTTCTTGATTTGTCAATTTAAAAGTGAAAAAGTAATTAGGGACAGAGGGAGTCTCTCATTAATAATCACCCATATCAATATTATTATTATGATATTTATCAAACTGTAAACATTTAAAAAGCTATCTAACACACAATTTATGTTATTTCAAAAAAAAACTGAAACTACCAATTTTCACATTTTAAATTATTTTTAAAAATTAATTTATCCAGTCATTGCTACAGTAACCTTTCTTTTTCAGATTTACCAGAGAGATGGCAGTAATAAAGTAAAAGGTTGTAACGAGAATCGAAAAAAAAAACACTATTTGGACCACGGCCGCTTAAAAGATAGTATTGGATTTGGAACGAACTATAGGTTAAAATTAATCATAAAAATCTTCAGAAAATCTATGAACAGACAGATTTTGTCAATGTTATATATATGCAGAAAATTTTAATACTACAAAAGACAAACCAATAATACCATGCATATTTTTTTTCTTTCAAAGAATTGCTGTAAATTTTGTCAATATTCTTCACAAGAAAAAAAGATCATCACTGCTTTGCGGTTGGGATTTTGGGAAAAGAGTATAACTTCTTATAGCGTTTAAAAAGATCTATAATATTAAGTCATTTAAAAATATTTTCTAATATAAATATTATTCTTTCTGTCTCAATCTATGCGATGTAATTTGACGTAATATGAAATTTGAGAAATAAAGAAAGATTTCGAAACTTTTAATCCAAAATAAATTATAGATATTTGTTTGGTTATAAATTATTTAATAGAAACATGTTACTCCCTCTGTCCACTTTTAATTGTCAGGATTTTAGAGTCAAACTATAAAAACTTTGACAAATATTTTGCGGTATATTTTTTAATTGATATGCAAAAAATTGTAATTTATAGTACTTTTCTTATAGTTTTTGAATATCTAAATTTTTTGTTTAAAATATCGTATTTATATAGTCTACTTTAACTTTGAAATTAGTCAAATTGACTTTCAAAAAATGTAACATGACAAATAAAAATGAACGAAAATAGTATTCTTTTTTAAACTAACTAAAAAAAAAAAATTCATATAAATTGATACAATGATAATGTAGGTGTCGATAGATTGAAGATTTTAGTAACTTTATACACTAATAAAAAGGTATTATAAATTTGACATTTATGTTAAAAAGATTTACATTATTAAACCAATTAAAAGATAATTATAAATACCTTTATAGATAAATAGTAATGATAATTTTAATTTTAAACAGCGAAATAGAAAGCAATCTTCTAGATCAAAGTTGACATTTTTTTTAATTTAACCATTCAATACTTTCTGAAAAATCTTCTCGTTAAAAAATGTGAAAGTAATTTGGTGATGATATGAAATGTAAATGTAAAAATATTAAAAAATAAAATTAAAAAAAAAATGTAAATGTGTAATTGGTTTGATTGGTTTTAGCAGGCGGCTGATACATACGGACTCACATGGCAGAAAATATCCTCCTCACTTTTAATTTAGTTTGCTATACATATCAGATTTCGAGATTCAAATTTATCTTTGATTATTATTTTTTCTATTCTTTTAAATATTTTAAAGTATCAATTATTATAACTTATACTTCTCTATTCAACAATAGTTGTCAACTATATTATTTTGAAATGTCTAACAATATTTGTCTACTTAGTTTTTAATTTACTCTTATAATTAATCATAGTTATTTCTAAATTACATTTTTCAAGGCATGTATTTATTATATTTAAAGGGTGATATAGTAAAATTATTTTTTTATCTATAGTTTTTTAAGAAGTGTGCAAAGTAAATAGTAGAGAAGTATTATTAGACAGAAGGAGTAGTATTTTTTACGGCGTTTATAAATATATAAATTGTAACTTTTTGCAGATGGAATCATAATTTTTATTAAAAACTTTAAAATAAAATAAGTAAATACAATTAAAAAGTTTAAGAAATTCATTTTATATTAAATATCATTTTTATTATAAAAATACTACTACTACTACTATATTTTTCATTAAAGAGGGATTAATTTGAATGAACTCTTCGATCCATATGAATTTATTTTTATTTTTGCTTTAGATAAGCGGCTTCAAACACCACTTATTTTAAAATGAAAGAAATATTTATTAATAAGGTGACAACCGATTGTTTTATTTATTTGTTTAATTATGCCAATAGTATTTTTTATTTGTTTTAGTTTGTTAATTTGATTTTGACTTTATACAAAGTTTTAAAAAAAATGATTTTTTTTAATTTTATGGTGTTAAATTAAAGATATACACTTATACTATATCAAAGTATTTTTAATTTTTGTGCATAGTATTAGACATATCAAGAGAAAATCAAACTGAAAGAGTTACTAAAAAAAATTAAACAGATTAAAAATATGAAATTTCGAAAATTGAAAAGGAGTGAGAAACAATTTTTTATACTTCTATATCTGTTATCCTACTTTTTAGGTTGTAAATTTGAGTTACTAAGTAAGGAGTGATTAATGAAATATATGAAAAATCATGAAAAATCATGAGATTTAAGATTTAAATTTTAATAAAAGAAAAGAAAATTATATTCTTAAGCTATTACTTCTCATATGATCAAATTTTTAATTATAGAATCGGCCGATACGTATATTAGTGGAAATGATATATATATCTAGTAAAATAAATCAAATTACACAAACAATTGACTCATACTTTTCGCTCGTTTAATAGATTCTATTTTTATGGTAAGTTACTTATAATTATCTATGAAGTAATATGGTGATATAAAAAAAAGTAACATTGAAAAAACTTCTAAATTTAGTATGAATTATTAGCTTCATCTTCGAATTTTTGACAACATTTAAAATACCTTTTTAGTTAACTAAGTGAACTTAAATATATCCTCAATCTTGCTTTACAAGTAAAATACTTTTTAAAATTCTTGTCAAGTGTGTAAGTGTTTTCAACAATTCGATTTGGCTTTTTATTAAGAGTGACGTGCTCTTACACTAGTTTGAAACCATTTACGGGGTCATATAGTAGATTATATGTGAATCTAACTTTAAGTAGTTAAGTAGAAGGTATTCTTAAGACTGTTAATAGTTTAAAAATGAAACTAATAACTTGCATCAAATTTTGATAGTGTTTTCAATACTTCTCTAAAGGAAAAAAAAAAGGTTACACCATCAAAATTTAATTACTCCCTCTGTCCCTATTTATGTAGTACTTTTCATTTTTCGAGAATCAAACATCTTAAGTTTGACCAGAAATTTACGTGTGGAGTCTTCACATTTTTTGAACCATGTAAAAAGTACTATTGATCACAATAATTAAAAGAGATATGAAAAATTTACAATAAAAAAAGACTTGTTGGAATCTCAAAATTCAAAAAGTACCACATAAATTAAGACGGAGGGCAGGGGCGAAGCTACAACCATCCAAGGGTGGTCAGTTGAACACCCTTGGCCAAAAAATTACACGATATAGAGAGGTCAAATCATGGGTTTAAGGGATAAATAATTAATGTTGAACTACCTTGACATAAAATCTTCCGTGGCACAGTGGTTAAGCGTGATCATTTCCATCTGAGGTGCGCTGGTCTGACTCCCGCAGAGTGCACAACAATTTTGATTTTATTTTAAGAGCAGAACACAACATCACACACCATTATTATGTTCCTCAAGTTTCTTAATTATTAATATTACAATTTTACTATTATTGAGTATCATATATGAATACATTATTTTAATTTTGAATATTTAGATATCATGTATTTAAAAATTTGTGTTTATATATGTTAACAACTTTAAACCCCAAGCTAAAATCAATACATGCGTTTTATCTTCTTCTTTTTTTAAGAAAAAAATTCTAAAGCTAGACGCATTTGTTCTATCAATAATTCACTTTAAAAACAATAATCATATATTTTTATCATATAAAATTAATGTCAAAAAGAAAAAAAAATCGATTATTTATATTTGATATTGACAAATGTTGAGATCGTTCATGGTAGAATCACTAGGTTAAACAAATAACATTCAACTCACTTATTTTAAAAAAAATCTTGAACACCCTTGATGAAATTTCTGGTTCCACCACTGACGGAGGGAGTATTATTTTTTACTCCCTCCGTTCACATACTTGTTACGTATTCTTAAAATAGATTTTTATTTTTATTTGTCACTTTTGATATATCAAGAAAATACAATTATTTCTTTTCATATTTCAGCCCAGCATTAAATACTTATTTTTCAAATTATTTTTTAAGACATGATTTATTAGTAGATCATTTGATAAAATATTTATATAATTAATTATTTTTTTAATAAATATATCAACTTAAATTATGATAAAATAAAAGTGAACGAAGGAAGTTTGAGTGAACTGGAGAATATGAGAGAGGGGGTAGTAATAACGAGTACTCCAATAAAGGTACTGTGGGGTATTTGCTCAATTGCATTGCTGGGTATTTGAAAAGACAAAGGAGCTGTTAAAAATCATCATGTAATCATTATTTGCAAATCTATAAAATACTATATATTCTAAACTTTAATAAATTTAAACTGATAGATTTGTTTTAAATGCTTAATTAAGCAATGCATGACTACATAATTCTTCAGTCTTTTCACGTTCTACAACTTTCTTTTCTTCCATTGTAATCATAATTTTATTTTATTTTTAAAAAAAACACACCCTCAATAAATGATTTAATTAAATTAATGGTTAGGTGAAGGTTTAAAATGTCAAATATATATAGTAGACTGTAGAGTTATTACTAGAGTATGTACATAATGATAACCTGTGTTTGGACCGATAAATAAAGATTAAACATAAAGAGGCACAGACAAATAATTAATACAAAACACTCTTGCCTGACTTCTTATTTGATAACTTACTTTCCTAGGACACTTACAAAAACTCTGTGGTCCATAATTCTATTGAGTATTAAATAATAATATAATGATAAAAAAGTTTATTGTTAAACAAATGTTATTTCATATTTAATGAAAAAGAATTGATTTACGTCTTCTTTAATCGATAGAAAATGAGCCATCTATGATCACTTGAGATTCTGAGAAGCTAGATATCAAGTAAATAATTTAAGATATTGATAACTAAGCAAACATTGCGAAGTTGGCTGAGGATTCTATCGGTTGGCCGGAAGCTCACATCAAATAAATAGTTTTTAATGAGGATAACTAAGCTGACATTCATGAACGACTTCAAATTTAGTCATTGTATGATGGAAATAGTTTGGTATCTGACCAAAGTGTAGTTCTCATGTCCCCTTTTGCTGCTTGATTCTTCAAAAAGTGGAATTCATCATTTCACATAATAAATTATTTTATTCTCGAGATTTCTTTAATTTATCAATAGACAACCAAATAATGTTGATCTATCAAACAGAAGTATTAGTCGATATAAGCTCATGATGAAGCGCAACCTTTGACTAGCTCTTGTTAAGCAACTATAAGTCAAGTGGGATCTTTTATTCACGAATCAAGTTGTCGATATAAAATTTTAAAGAATGGTTATAAGTTTCATACGTTTTATAGTTATATAATCATTATGCATATCTAAAATCACAATATTCAAAAATCAAATTTCTTCATTCTTAAATTCTCTATTAAGTCAAATTACTTCAACATATAAAATGAAACAAACTGAGTATTCTTTACCAGTCATGATATGTTGCTTGCAAGTCAAAGGAGTTGGCTGAAATTAGGAAGGAGGGACCGATTCGGGAAAAAAATTTGTGCTAGCTAAGTTGACAAATGACAATCAACATAAAATTTGTTAATTTATTATGGCGTAGTAACAATATGTACTAAATCTCTACTACTAATTATCCTTTTAAAGCTAGACAAATGTCATATATTAATTGAATTGATGTAATAAGTAAGTTACTTTTTGTGTGCCACACAATTCCCACCACCAAAAAAATATGAAGGCATCAAATAGAACAGTTCAAATTCTTGAAATAATGTATTCTTCAGAGATCAACTTGTGTCTTCCAGTTATTAGTAAGCACCGCATTAAAGATTGACTTTGTGACAGCAACAATACTTTAGACCCAAAAAATCAAATCCGTACAAAATAAAGTAGATTTTGTAGGTATGACTTTTAACACAAGAACCAAATGCACGTTCTAGCTAATTAAAGTCATTATTATTAGTTTCTATACTTTCAAGTTCTTTTTTCCCCTTTTGCTTTTCCTCTCCTCTAATATAATTTACCTTTTCAACAATTTCTTATAACTCTATGTCGTAGATTTTCATGCTAAAATCTCGCTAGGGATACTATCATTACAACAAATAAAAAATTTCGCAACAATAATATAATTATTTATGTATTATATTTAGCGGCAATAATATAATATAAGTACTCATAAATAACTTTCTAAGTAAATGTCACTAACATTTTAGAAACTCTGAATATAATGATATTTACTCAATTTTTGCTAAATGTTTTTATGACAATATTAATCTATATATTGCCACTAATAGTGGAGCCACATATATTTGAACGGTAGAGGTGTTCACGGTTTGGATAAAAATTGAACCAAACCGATAAAATAAACCAATTTTATTTGGGTTTGGTATGATTTGATTTTAGATTTTTAAAAAAAGCTGATAGTATTTGGTTTGGTTATGATTTTGTTCGAAAAAATCGAATAAATAACCTAATCGAACAGATAAATTATATACATACATTTTATTATTATACATACTTAATATGTTATTTTTATAAACAATTTTAAATATCTTATTTATGTTTTCATCAAAATTTCTTTATAATTTACTTATTGAAAGAAAAAATGCCCAAGGTGAAAACATTTATCTTATTGATTTCATGTATATGGGTGTCTATGTCAATTCTTTGTGGGACTCAAAATGTTACTGTCTCTTCCTTCTAGGCTAAAATAGTAAATTTTAAAGCTTTATTCATAGTAAATTTAGTGATAGAAAGTTTAGTATTGTCACTCATTTTAACTATTTTTCATTTTGAATGGATTGTAGTTACTTTTTTCACGTTTTGAATGAATTATTTCTTTTATTTTTGTGTATGGTTAATAACCGAATAACCGAACCAAACCAAACCGAAACCGATAACAACCAAACCGATAAATGTATATTATATATTTGGTTTGGTTTGGTTTTGATATTTTTAAAACCGAGTAAGTTGGTTTGGTTTTAATTTTGGAAAAAAACCGATCCAAACCAACCCGTGAACATCCATATTGAACGGTATCAACTTACACCCATTCGTTGAAAAATTACTCTATGTAGCTAGATAAAAGTGTTCTTTATTTTATATATATATTGACACATCTTAACTTCTACACAATTTTACTTTTTTATATTTTAATACCCATAGTAAAATTTTTGGCTTGGACAAACATTGCCACCAAATGTAGTGTCAATTACATTGGTTTGTGGCACACATTTCCTGGCCTATTTAAGGTAATTAAATGGTACGTAGCTACTTTTTCTGCAAAAAAAAAAAATGAGAAGCAAGGCTGAGAGAAAGAGTAAAGTAACTTTGATGACAAGTCAAAAAATGTGGGCGATTTATAAATTATGTTGTAGAATTGACCCCCCTATCGTAAACCTACTGGCTTGTTGACACTTAACTTTTTAACCAGAAAAAAAAAAAAACACTTAACTTCACAAAGAACAGAGAGCCTCCATCAGGAAGACAGAAGCATCGACAATAGTACAATTCCAATATGTATTTGTGATGTACATGTAACACTAACATAATCAGAGCCGACTTTTGCCCTATAGTATAACCTTCTGCTTTGCACAAAATAGCTCACCTAGGGTCATAGTATATATAGTCTAAAATTAAATGTTTCGAGTTTTAACTTCTATTACCTAGGGTCATATAGTATATATGGTCTAAAATTAAATGTTTCTAATTTTAACTTCTATATACTGATAGTGAAAAACGATTTTTATCAGTATTAATTATAGGGAACCAACCATTATGTGACGCTTATGATGGAGGACAGACCATGAAATAGTAGGATGACAGACAAGATTTGCAGTAAGGGGAATCATGTCACACTTTAAATGAATCTCGTATTGAATAGAGAGAAAAACGTGAAGATTTCTATTAGGCAAAACATAAAAGTACACACTTTTAAGCTTGATGATAATGTAGCTCAAAAGACAAATTCATGAGATTTGTTGCGCCAAAACACACAAAAAGTGGCATAACACTATTTTGAGACAACAGTTAATGAAAGCAATAATAACAAAAACATAAAACACAATCTTAAGCAGGAGAATCCTAAAGAAAAAAGACACGATCAATCACCAATTACTCTAATTATTTCTCAATGAAAGATAATACAAATACAACAAGTAAGTCATGTTTATGTATGATGCGAAAAACCCTAATCTTTAATCAGACCCGCAAACATAACATCAACGTATATAACTTAAATATGTTCCAAATATAGAGGCAAATTAATGAATATAACGACCTCATGACAAAGTGTACGTAGCATTAGTTATGAGGTCTAAATATATTATTGGTACGTATACTCTCCCCCCAAAAAAAAAAAAAAACACAAGTATACTTTCACAATATTTGAAACCAATAGCCACGTTTTCTTACGTCTCTTTCATAAAAGATGCATTTATATATCTAGCTATATATATATATATGTGTGTGTACTATTTACATGTAATTGACAATGCATATATGTACGTACATTCATTTTTGGCTGCTTGATCCATCTTTTAATAAAACACATGCTATAATTCATTCTCTGGTTGGTCGATTTCAATGGTCGTGCATAACAACTTGTCTTCTGTACCTATAATGCAGCTGTCTAATTAATTAAAGACAAAAAACTTTTACCTTGCGAGTGGTCAATATAACGTAATTTTGATATTTTTCTAAAAGTGTAAGTTATATACCTAGTTAGGTCAATCCTTTATGGTTTCAATTGAACCCGTAGCTATAATGTTACCGACGACTCTATGTTTTAGTAGGTATACTCTTAGTGAATTTTGAAGTTTGTGGGCCTGACTGCGGAGTTAGAGGACACACTAAGAAACTCTAGAGGGTTTTTCACATAAAATTTTATGTTATTTCAAACGTTTATTAATACTTTCATAAATTATTACTTAAAACTCTAGAGAATTTTCCACGTAAAATTGTGTGTTCTTTCAAACGTTTATTATTACTTTCATTAATTGTTACTTATTCAAACAACAAATATGTAGTCATCACGCGTATAAATATTTCATTTAGATAGGTGTATTATAACTGTTTTTTTTTGGCACATGAAAAACTTTTAAGTTTATAATGCAACGGAGTAATTAAATTACATGCATCCTCACCATGGAGAAATCTCTAGGGGAAGTTACAAGAAGCTCTTGGAAATTCCACTTGAACTTGTACAACTAGAATCATTGTCGGTATATAATTAACGGCAATAGCTTAATTCCAACTAAATACGTATTTTTGATGGCCGGCAATTAACACTCTTTATAAATGTCTATAAAGCTTATAGCGACATTAGATTTAATGTCGATTAACTTATGTCCGTATATGTTTTAGCGCTCTTTTTTGAAGTATATATTTATTGCCACTAAAAATTATTTTTGTTATCGTGAATCAGTTTGAAAAGTAACTAACTCTAGTACTCCACCATGCAATTCTAATTTCTAACTACCCTAAATCTAGATTAATAGTCAAAACTGTAATCTTCAACGGTTGACATTAATAAAGACTACTCTTTGATATGATTTGCCAAGTGTACAGTGTTCTTGCCACAAAAAGGCAATGACGCTTGTTCAAAACAAAGAATAATAATTTAAAATTTAACTACTTTTGTACTCCGACCCCATCTGTATCACTTTCATAGCTACGAATATATTTTAGCTCGGGATTTAAATTTAATGAATTCAATATATATCGTTATTAATTACCAATATGTTTCAAAATTTAATACTCACGTATATATCGATACTCTGTCCAAAATATTAGATTCAGAATTCTGATATGAAATATATACTATATATGTATGAATAGAGACACATACTTTGAAATTTGTGTTTATGAATGTTTGATTATTATTTTTTCTCTTTGTTTTGTGATGTTGAATATTGTAAAAAACATAATGAAGGGAGGGAACGTGAAATGTTTATGGGTAGTGGGCTCTGTAGAAAACTTTAATTTTATAATGATGAAGAGTCAATAAAATAGTATTAGGAGTCACGTGGTTTGAGTCAGTTTATTTGTGAAGAGCGTCTGCTCAAGTGGGTAAAAGCCCTGTACTAAATGGGCCCATTTTACTCAACTATTTACCCACCGACAACACATTGATGGGCCCGGATTATAGGTTGCGCGTTAAATCTGGGTCGGGTCCGGTCATTTTTTCTTCAAACCGACCCCTACTTTTCCCACAAAATGGATCTTGCCAACTTGTCATATGATCAAAATTGAGATTTGTGCAAAAATAGTACCCCTCCACTCTAATCACATAGTAAAAAAAAGAAAGAGGGGTAGATCAAATGTTAAAATTTCGGAAATTCTCAATAGCTCAGTTGGTTCAACTTTGATTTGATATTCCCTAGCTTGTAATTCACTTGTAATAGATCAGTGGTTGACGACGAATTGATTTCCTAGATTGTAATTCATACAAAAGTATCGACATTAAATGATATGCATGTACTTGTGCATGATCATACACAACGTAAGAATCACACTTTGAAAAGATGGATAATTAGTTAGAAAATATCGGGTGCAAATTTTATAATACAATCACATTTATGTTCAAGGATCAATCAAGACATTCGAAATTTCATTTATGATAACTAGATGGAGAGAGTATATTTAGCTTATTAATTTCCATTTTTAATAAAATAAGTGAAATGATGCTACAAATTAGCTCAACCTAAATGGAATATTAGAGTTTGATGATGTAAAACTTGAGCAAGTTATTGAGACCTTTGTCTAACTAGTAAAGTCTCAACAACCTTAAAATCACAAACTCAAATTATTGTAACATAAACAAGGTACTTAATACTCTCAAATCGTTAAAATTATATCAATCAAAAGTTGTTTCATGAAAAAGAAATTGAGTACTTTTGTTCACATACTCAACAGACAAGATATCTAATATTCTCAAATAGTTAAAATTACATAATATATTTGTATATCAGGATCTACAATTTGATTTTTTTAAAAATAAAAAATAGAAAGAAAAGTGAACATTTTGATAAAGACATGAAAAAGAACACTTCATGATTTATTGGTCTAGCTCTAGCAACTTTTGATTGAGATCTTATTAATTTACAATATTAGATGCATGTAATAATATACGATATATGTCTCAACGTACTATAAAGATGAACTCATGATTGTATCATAAATACATCACCCTTTTGGGGTTGACCTATAAATTTAAATACAAAAAAGAAATATTATTTGAGAGTCTACATAGCCAATTGCCGAAAGCACACAAATATTGCACGCCTAAATTCGTTAATTAAAAGATTACCTTAGAAAAGAAGGAAAAGGTAGACAAAAAAACAGGAGAATGTTTTTCTGTTCTTTTTTGTCTTATAGACATATTGGCCCTTCAAATATGGAATGCTATGTTATAATTATGATTATATTCTAGTGAGAACTCAAACAAAAAAAAAAAAAAAAAAGTTGAATATATCGATAACTTATTAGAGTTGTTCGTACATTTCATTTAGATACTTGAATTAAGCACTTGAATACGTGATGAAGTATTTTTCTGACTCAAATTTTGATTTTCTATATAATATATCATTTGATTGTCGATATATATATATATATAGATATATATTATTCGTAACCCCTTCCTTTAAGAGTTCCCGCCTTTTTACTCCCTTGATGACTTGAACTCATAACCTTTGGATGAGAGGTGTTTACCATCCGAGCAACTTCTTGTTATAAAAAAAAAAGATATTTGAATACATGTATAACGTGGAAATGCCACCATCAATCCATTCCCCACTATTATTTTATTAAAGAGTCGCCAGCCAAAAAGATATGTATTAGTAAAAGTAGTAGAGATTTCAAGGGGCCATTCCAAATCCCATGCAATTACAAAATTCACTACTTTATTAAAAAAAGATTACTGATTTTCCAAGTTTTCTTTAGATGGGCCATTTCTTAATAACAACTTTTCTTATAAGTATAGGTAGCATGCTTATCTAATTAATCAAGATTATCCAGGAGGACCATTTCATTTGTAGCTAGGTCCCACTCAAATATCAATTGACCATCTAATTTACAAAATAATGTATATAGTATATAGATAATACATATTTTATACTAATATACATATACCTATATATAACATATACAATCAAAGTATATAAATAATGTATATACTTCAATATTAATGTTGGTAAACTAAATGGCGAAAGGATATATTTACGTAAGTTTCCCAATAATCTTTATCTTGAGTAAATCGTACGTGTTCACAAATATATGATGAAGAAGATATATCCTGGCTCAGTTTATGGTGGACTTTAGTATGGGACATTTGGGCTTTCATGTGAACCGATCAAAAGACACTTACAATGAGTTACATAGCATGAAATAGAAGCCCAATAATTTATATTTATATTTTTGAGTTAGTTTATAATTAAGCTAATTATTTTATTTCATTAATATTAAGAAGTTTGTTAGTTAATTATATTAATTTCGATTCGTCTTATTTAAGTTTTAGCCGTTAAATTTAATTTGACTAACTTCTTAACTCGAATGGGTTATAATTGCAATCCTTGGGCCCTTAAACCTTTTTGGGGTAATTTTCATACACAATTCCAAAAGACCCAATTCTTCAGCCCAGCCAACATTAACCCATCAGCAGCCCACAAAAAGGACCCGTATTCGTCTTCTTCTTCGCAACGACGCCCAAACCCAGCAGCTCTTCGTTGTACCAAGAACCTTGTCGAATCGGTACAGGTTGTTGCTTCTGTCTTTTGCTTTGAAATCAAACGGCTCTCAATAGAAATCTGTTGCATTTTGTACCAATTTCTTGCTGGCCAACCAAGGAATTTGAAAATCTCCTAAATTGGAGAGGCGGCTGGTGGGATACTAAAATAGGTGAAGCTGAAAATTTAATCTAAATATAGTATTGTAGCCACGAAGGTTCGGAAGGAGAAATTCCCTTAGGCTTTGCGTTCATTTCAAAAAGGTGACAACTTCACCCTTATCTCCTTTCTTTCTTTTCGAATGATATGCGTCTTGTACTGATTCGATCCTCCCTTAGCATGAACTAGTTGTTGTTTTCTTTGTATGTTTAACTCTTCTGTTTTAGTCCATATAATGGTTGGCGTGATTCTTAACTGCATGAGATGTTTAAATGTTAGGATTTTGATTGACTATTGATTATGAATCGGTGATGTATCTGATTAATTCATTCAAATTCCGCTCTTTGTTTGAAACTTTGTGATTTCCCTCTGTTAAGTGCCCTATATATTTCAAAATGCTACCACTGTTTAGTCTCACTATGTTGTTTCTAGATTGTAGCTCAGTTTTGAGTCTTGATTTGCTATCTTTTCTTATTTGATTCTTGCTTAAGGTTGTGCACTAGTGTTTGGGCTTATTTAATGTTAGTTTCAGCATATTAACATGATTTGAATTCATTTTCTCTCAAGCTTAAAGTCGTATTGGAGTCATGGACAAAAGTTCATCGTTTATGAGTCATTTGCTAGTTTGAGATGATGTATTCTGGTGTGTTCTTGCCCTTGACTTGAGTTGGATGTCTAGTTGTTTTAGCTTAAGGCAGTTCTATCAAATATGCTAGCTTCACCTCTTGGTCCATGGAAGATTGCGACTCCAAAGGTCACTCGCCGTCTCATTTTGGGTGTCCATAAACTTGCAGAGGCCAAAGTTAGAAGTGTTGCAGCCTTTGGTGGTGGTTTTGCCTTGTTGTTGCATCTGTAGAACCTGCTTTGTTTCAAGTTGTCTACTAGCTTTAAAATTTACTTTAGCATCTTCTGATCTATTCCTGTGGACACAGTTGCAGACAAAAAGCTTCTTGTTAAACAAAGAATTAGGTTTATCTATTCGGTAAACCAAACGAGATCAGTCCAAGCCAGTTACCAAATGACTGTCCATCCTTTCCACTCCTAGTTTTTCTTCCATTTTATTGCTAACTATACTATCTTTATCAAATTTTATAAGCAGTTCAAATTCAATTACTAATACCTGATGTCATTTTTTTAGAATTTGTGTTAAGATTTAAATGTTTGCTCTACCTCTAATTAGTAAGCACAAAAAATTTGTAACATATCTAAGGTCACGAGTTTCATATCTTATATAACTATGTAAATATTATAACACGTTTAAAATAACTTATTTCAAATTTTTATTTATTTGACAATTATATCAATCCAAATCATAAATCGAGACAGAAGATTTTTTTTCTTGGTACTCCTTCTGCTTTAATTTACTTGTCTTTTTTTAATTTGACATAAAATTCTAAAAAATATATAATAATTTTTAAATTTTGTGATTTTAGGATAAACGTATTAAATGTATATCAAAATATATAACTTTATCATTTAAACATGTCAGGTTGAATATTAGTATTAAAGAGTTATCAAAGAGTAGAAATTTATAGAGCTCATTATCATTTTTTTAAAATGAAAAAACACATGAAACACTCGTCACAATATGTCTGGAAATAAAAATTAATAATAATATGTTTGAAAATATGTATTTTTCTGTTGAGCTTTAGTAAATAGTTGGACTTTATAAATTCTCAAGTATGAATAGAAAAGGATGTCTTAGAAGATTGGACTTTTAATTTTGTGAACGGAGAAGGTTCATCTTTTGATTAGGAAATAGTGTAATTATTTGATCGACTGCTTATTGTTGTCACCCCACTTCTTGATTAGTTTTAGATTGTGAAGCAGGTGACCTGACTCCATGACAACTACCCAGACTACAATGAGTCAGCCTAATAAAGCTAATGAACGAGCAGCCTCCTCTACTGCCAGCGTTCAAAACCCAGCTTCCTCGTTCAAAAGATTGGGCAGGAAATCACCATTTATGAGATATGGACTTCCTATGATCTCACTAACAGTGCTTGGATCTATTGGTCTTAGCCAACTTCTGCAAGGCAGGTTAGTTATACTTAATGTCAAAATAAGTCAAATTACCCAACTGATGCTCGTTTAACACTTGCAAACTGACGAATCTATTCCAAATTTTGCATTTCCGGCCTTTTTGTTGGCACAGCTCCCAAAATCCTAGCGCTAATAATTGTTAACCTTTCCCTAGTTTTATCAATTTTATGTAATTGTCCTTGTTTACACTTAGTCCTTATATAACTATCTGGTATTGTGAGCTCGGAACTCGATCTTAGTTTGGTTCTGATTTACTTGTCATTGTGTATATTAGTTAAGTTATTCTTTGATGTTCCTTTTGATGCATTTTTCTGGCTTTTCAAAGCTTTCATAGTTGCTGCTTCCTCAGTTGTAACTAATACGTAGTATTTTCTTTTATTTTGAATAGTTAATAGTAAGTTTTAGACATCTGAGTCCATATGTTGAGGAAGTCAGCGAGGGAAGACATTTACATGTTAATCGATAATGGGTTTTGGATACCTCAGGCTCCTATGTAGCAGTCAAGTCCTTGTAAGAGTTATCAAGATACTGTTTTTTGTTTTTCTCTACTGTAAATATGGCACAACCTTTGTTCTGTTGATATTTATAACATTGTTACTTTTTGGCAAAAAAAATAATGATAAATGCCATAATAAAGTGTATTCAAGGCAATTCAAGGCTAAAGATATTAATAGCTCAAGAAAAGTAAGTTAGTCAGGAGGAGATTTTCATTTACCTTCTTGTTACCTAATTGTCATTTATCTCTTCTTGTTTTAGACCGTTGTGCTTTTGACTTCTCGTACCATGATGTTATATTGACTCATATCTTTTCGGATCATCATAGGTAAAGTGATACTTATATGTGTATTGGTAATGGTACTAACTATTGGCATCCTGCTAGAGTTGAATTTCAGTAGCTGAAATGAAAGCCATAAATTTTATGGGCTATTTCAGTCGGCCTGAGTCTACTGTCAATATGAGGGCTAGGCATTAAAATATGCCATCTCTTACCCCCTCTGGGTGTATTTATGTGGTTCATGCTCACTCCTAAGCAGTGTAGCTTCTAGATAGACAAAGTTTTGACATTTTGGTGATCTCCCTGTTTTTTGGGGACAGTTTTCTCCTGCCATAGATTGTGTGCGGTTTTCAGACACTGTCCTTTTTTTCCCCCTTGGCTTAAGACTAAGTGGTGCAAAATTTTGTAGTTCAGCAAGGATATAGCTAAAGTAAAGGATGATCAAGAGTGGGAAATCATCGAAACAAGAAAAGCTCTTTCCCGGTTTGGACCTGTCAATGCATATAACCCCAAAAAAATGAACTTGGAGGAAGAACTAAAGGTACAAATAGTCATCATTTGTATGTATGCGTGTGTTGAATTCCTTACTAAAGCTTACTTTGATGCCTATTTAATTCCTTTGCAGGCTTTGCAAGAGAAGGTTGATATTAATGATTATGAATATAAGAAAATCCCTAAGCCCAAGGAAAGCGAATAAAATAATGTTAGTGGGACTCTCTTGTGCAATAATTTTGCAGCTCGTTGGCTTCTCTTTTGGACTGTCATTTCACTGATTTCTCTGCCAGGCAGCTCTTCCATCCACGAGTTTCGTGCTACCGTTGGAAGTAGTTTTTACTGAGTTTGTAAATGCTTTTAGATGAGTATGTAACTCTTAGTCAAATTTTAAGTTTATGCATTCCATGTTTGAAATAATGTGGGCTATTCTTCCTTAGATCTTATTAATTAACTTCTATATAAGAAACTGCTACCAGTTCCTTCTGGCTTGCTCTCGTGACTTGTTTCTCTTGAAATTTGCCCACTATACTACTAATTCCCCCTTCTAGTTTAGATTAGCAAATAATACTTGTCAAAAAAGGTTTCATTTTCTATTTTAATTTTCTTATTTCTTAGTCATGTTCGATTCATTTCTCATTATGAACTTATACTGCAGTTTAGGTAGAACCATGTATTCAACTTCCAATTTTATTATGGTCATCGACGAAGCTCCTAAAATTAGTTTGCATTTTACATGCGTTATGTATATAAAAAACTCGACCCATGGCCTTTGGCGTGCATGAATTGTGCTATGGTTTCTTTTACACACTAGTTTGATTCTTTGGCAAAAAAAAATACACATTATTCCGGTTCTGGACCTGTAAATATAGCACCTTTTTTAAACATGTCATCTGTTTGCTACACATTGACAATCAGCATTCACTTGTCCGTGCATGTTTTATAATCTTCTAAATGCTAATACACAACACTCTGTGTATTACCTTTACTTGAAACAGAATGACACGGTTATTGGCAACAAGTAGTCGAGATTTGTTGAGCTTCACGCTGAAACATACATAGACTACAGTATAAAATTGCTAATATGTTCCAACGAAATGCAGCTGTCAATCTTTACAACATCACAGATAGCAAAAACATACTTGGTTGATACGTCCCCTTCTTTAACACTTTTGTCTACCATAGGAAACTTGGTTTTCCCACCTCGGAAAATTTTGACTACAATACCAACCATGCGCAATTGGGGCAAATATCAAACATTTTGTTAAAACTTTTACAGAGAGAAAAACAAATTTCTACTCCAAAAAGACAGTAACATAATACCCTTTTTCCCCAATTCTCACCATAATTTTACATTTCAGCCCCTAGCTGACAACACATCCAAATTTAGACCAGAAGATGATCCCTCGGGCTGAGAGAGTTTTCTGATATTTCTGTTGTAGTCAACATCTTGTCCTAATGGTAGGTCCAAAACGTATTTTTCCTTGCTACCAACTTGCTGCAGATGCATCAGTGCAAGCATGCTGATTGCAACCAAGGCTGCATTCCCCAAAATTCCACCCACTTCATCCACTCTAAGAGACTTCCTAAAGAAATCAAAACTAGAAAAGAATATATTGAATAGAGCATTTGTTCTCTTCCTTATCTGCGTCGTTAAATTTTCACCTGTGGCGCTTGTAGCAGGACCATACAGATTTTCAGGAGAAACAAACTGACTGGCATTACGAACATCTCCCACCAAAGATTGAGCTTCTTCAATGAATTTATATTTCTTACCCGGATGTTCAGCCAATCGCATTGCAAGTACAATTCGGCTTTGCTCTAAGCGAGCAAGAGCAGCATCCCTTTCTGCACGTTGCTGATTCTGTACGGTCTGGTACAAGTGCACCCAAAAAGAAGAAGAAAAATTAAGTAGGAAGTTAATATCTATTATACATAATATAATATTAAAGTCAATCAAACTGCGCAGTCATACTTCTTCTACTTTAAACATACTCTAATCAATGTAAACAGCTCAAACCAACTACTTGTCTTCACCAACCACATCTCTGTACCAATTTGTAACTGATTCTGTTACGCATTAGCAGCACCTGCCCAAACACCCCACAACTCCAGAAAGAAGAAAGAAAATGCTCTCACACATCAGGAACCACTTCAAGTAATGCAATTGAAGAACAAGATATAGATTGCATTTACTACAATTACTCCAATGCCTTCAAAGTTGACTAGCAAGAAAAGTTGGTCTTATGCAAAGGGTACCACGACTCCCCAGATGAACAAGATATAGATTGCATTTACTACAATTACTCCAAGTCTCTAATGCCTTCAAAGCTGTCTAGAAAGAAAAGTTGATCTTATGCATAGGGTACCACGACTCCCTAGATGGACCAATGAAATACACTAACCAGCGCAGTTGTCAATGGTAAAACTCCCTAAGTTTACCTGTGTTGAACAGAAATGGCTGAGAGATTCAACCCGAAAATTGGCATAGTCTCTAGGTTCAGATGTATATTTAGCACATTGACAGTGGATAAGCGGGATTATTTTCTCATGGTGAAATTTATGAACATTTTGGAACAGCCAGATAAAATAAATCTATGAGTTTATAATTGGTAGAATTGTCATGAATCATTATTCCATACCAAAAAAATTCAAGACAGCAAAAAACTTGCGCTGAAAGTTAACATATTTCTTAAAGTGACAACTAATACAAGGGTAATATTCTTGATTTTGTTGAAATCCTAGAATTACTCATTGATGATGTATTTAATGTTTTGTTTGGATAAGTTGATTACAGATTTAGTATTAGAATTGGTTGGCTCTTTTCACCATTATACCTTTTTTTTTATGACTGGGGTGTCCATTATTATACTTTGATCTTTTTCAGTCTTTTTTTGTGGATAATGGTGATGTCCGAACCAGCTTGTGCACACCTCGACTATTCCACAGGTACCCACCCACCAGCACAAGTACCAAGTAACTGTGCTGGAATTTGAACCCTTCTTTCAAAGGTTTGCACCCACTTCATTTGACGTTGGCCACATCCTTAGGTGTTGCACTATGCTCTTTTGTTTCCTCGAAGCCTCCTCAATTGTTTGTGTTTTTTTTCCCTTACTTGGGTCGTTAGTCATGTTTGGATTATGCTTGAATAATGAATAAACTTCCAACACTTCGGCATATGTATGTAATTACGGCCAACCGCCAACTGAAATATCAACAAATCCAATTTTTCCTAGTACTTTTCATTTGGATACTTTGGGGCAAAACTTGGTTTGGAACTTCAATTGCTTCAACCTTTTGTTGAGGTCTCAGACTCTCAGTAATGCAAGGGTGTGACCTAGCAGTCAAATGAAGTGGGAAGAAAACCATGAGGAGGTTCAAATCAGAGACAAAAGCATCACTGGATGATTTCTGCTTAATCTTTGGCAAGAAAATTTATCCAATATTGATGGGAGTCGGTAGGTATCCAGTGGAATAGTTGAGGTGTGTACAAGCTCGACCGGACAATCTTCATCCCAAAAAAGAACCAATAACTCTAAGTACCAAAAAGTTATACTACAGAATATATGCAAAAATATATCCTAAAAGGGTACTTCTTGCAAGTTGTGGAGGCTAAGACACTAGAGCTCTCACACTCTCTTTCTTAGTTCTATCAAATATGCTAGCTTCACCTCTTGGTCCATGGAAGATTGCGACTCCAAAGGTCACTCGCCGTCTCATGTTGGGTGTCCATAAACTTGCAGAGGCCAAAGTTAGAAGTGTTGCAGCCTTTGGTGGTGGTTTTGCCTTATTGTTGCATCTCTAGAACCTGCTTTGTTTCAAGCTGTCTACTAATGTTAAAATTTACTTTAGCATCTACTAATCTATTCCTGTGGACACAGTTGCAGACAAAAAGCGTCTTGTTGAACAAAGAACTAGGTTTGTCTATTCGGTAAACCGAACGAGATCAGTCCTAGCCAGTTACCAAATGATTGTCCATCCTTTCCACTCCTAGTTGTTCTTCCATTTTATTGCTAACACTTTATCAAAAAACTTATAAGCAGTTCACACAGCCATTAATGTTGGGTACAACTTTTTAATGCACATCTACGCCTTAATATTTTTTTCACTGGACATCAAAAGAATAATTGATACCGACCTCAAAAAACACAATTGATACCAACCTCAATGAGCGTACGCCATCAGAGATGCATACAGTAAATCCAGAAAAGTCATGAACATCATATAGTTCATTTGAATCGAACAACATAGTTCTTGTCATTATTCTTTTCAGAGAAAAGCCATGAACATACAACCTTGTGCAGAGGAAAAGGAACAAGAGCGATTCGTAATTAAGTAAGAAAAAGAGGTGAAATAAAATTTAATGTCAAACTCAGATTGTCATTAAAACAGATCTCTTCCTACCTTAACAACACGCAGATCAATTGGGTTTCGAACACGAGAGACATTGTGTTTTTAATTCCTCGGTAACTTAACAACTTTTCTCATATTACCTTCCTAATTAGATAAAAGTTCAAACATTAGTTGGACTGTTGGGTAGTCAAGAATCTGAAGGTAAGAGTAAATTGCGTTTATGGGTTACTGTTTCCAATGCTTGAACTTTGATAATGGTGAGACTTTCAATTTTGAGGAAGATGGAAAACAGGGCATATATGTGGATGCGTTAATGAGTCCAAATTCTGATATTACAGCTGCCTATTCTTTGAATTTTGGGGTTCTGATAGTAAACGGAAATCGTGATAGCAGTAGTTGTGGTCTTGGTGTGATTACTGTGATAAGAAGGAATAAAGAGAAAGAAAACAAACCTAAAAAAAATAAATCTTAAATGTTAAGTTGAATTAAAAATATAATCTCCAATTGGAAACCGACACATGGACTATTTAATTCAATTTTAGCAATCATAGCTTCATTCGTTCAATCCTTACACACTTACAAGAGGTGTATTCAACTTCTAGGACAGGTCAGCATTTAAGGGTTACAAAATTCCAAAAATAAAAGGTTCAAGGGGGTAATAGAATCCAGTATGGAATAAGTGTATAGTTTAGTAAAATGACAATATGTTGGGAGGGCCTTTTACCATTTTCTCAACAAAAATACCACCTAGTCTTCGCCGCAACTTGTATCAAACTTTTCTCTCTCAGCACCAAATAAAAACCAAGCTGTCAAAGTCCTGTTTCTATGAAAATTTTGGCAAGGAATACTGTAGCATACAATCATAACCATGCTAAAATTGCATGTTACAGTATCAAATAACCACAAGGTTTTTGCAGTAATTGCTCTACAGTGGCCAAGATGGAATTTCAGCACTAATTTGATAACAGCAATATCAGTATGATAACTACATTGCTTACAACTCGAAGCATGAAAACAAAACAAATACACAGGTTTTGTGTTTTCTTTCTTTTCACATCCATTCCTCCTCCTCTTGCAATTACTAATTTTTGCTTGAGGGCTGACCCTATATAAGATGTACTAACATATAAGCAATAATATGCTGGAAACATGCTAAGCAGCTACTTGGATTATACCATGACGTTTCATTTTGATCGAACTTCACAAGCCACATTAATTGCAGCATAGCATCACAAAACATCAAATCTAACGCATGACACAACAGTAGACAATTTCAAACAAGGCCAGCTAATTCCATTTAGTCAGATAATGAAAAACGAATAGATTATAGCAATAGACGAATAAAACCAAAAAAAAGGATAGAAATGAGAAGTTACATGGAAGAACTCGAGCTGGTCCTCAAGGTGTTCAAGTGCGGTCCGGATAGCATTGAGACTCTTAGCCTCATGAACAGCGGATTCATCATCGTCAACACGGAACTCCTTAACGAAAACGTAACCATGCTTTACCTGATCTCCATTGTTATCGTTTCTCTTGTTAAAACGGTGACCGTAAAAGTCATCGGACTTAGAGCGAGACTTGATGGAATTGAGGAATTGAGCTCGAGAAACAGAGTGAATAGCATCGCTAAGCTTATCATGTAAATCCCAAATTTTCTCAAGCACAGCTTCGATTTCATACACCTCCATTTCCCATTTCATGGAGGAAACCACAGTCTGGAGGGAAAGTATATTGAAATTCGGTAAAAGCAAAAAGGGAAAGAGAAAGAGAGAGGAAGTATTCAAGCTAGGGTTTGTAGATTTTATTTATTTATTTATTTTGTGTATTTGTATTTCCCTCTTCTTCTTTATTTGGATTTATTTAGCGCTTCTTTCGCACTAACCAACGCATATTTTGGTGGGTGATGACCTGGCAGTTCTCTACCGTTACAGCGTGGAAACGTGAAGCTCACTAGTCCGGTGTATTTCATCATCATTCTCAGTTCTGGGATGGTGGGCCCCCACAATGC
Organism: Solanum stenotomum; assembly: GCF_019186545.1. Taxonomy (NCBI): domain Eukaryota; kingdom Viridiplantae; phylum Streptophyta; class Magnoliopsida; order Solanales; family Solanaceae; genus Solanum; species Solanum stenotomum. Next base: position 18,089,071 of record NC_064284.1, on the reverse strand, counting down.
ACAGTTTCATTTTTAAAAAATTCTATTTACGCCACAATTTAAGACGTGAATTTGAATGCGTCCCCATATTTTTAAAAAAAAATCATTTATGCCACAATTTAAGACGCAATGTGGGTACACCGGATGGAAAACTAAAAAAAATTGAAAATACAGTAAAATCGTAATAAATTAACACTCGATAAATTAATAATCTCTCTAAGATAATATTTTCATCAGGTCCTGGCTTGGGCCAATGGAAAAAATTACTTATTTCGATAAGATAATATATTTTCAAAAGACTCCTATATAAATATATGGTCCCATTAATATTATATAAATTAAGAATTCTTTAAAATTGCAAATATATCTATGACAATTTAGTGAAATATGATTCTATTATTTTTGTTTTTCGTTAAAATTTAAATCTAGTTGAAGCTCATCTCTAACTTTTCTTATGCATCCTAAAGTTCTGGTGTTGCCTTTTCAAACTGCACCATAAAATTGCAAAGATTTCAAGACCTGATATGTGTTGCCTTACGCGTAACTGGTTCCAAAGGTATTGTATCATCTTCAACTTCATCTTCAACATTATTTTTTTCCAGATGAAATTATTTCTTCTAAAACTCGGGACCTCTAAACATAAATCTCAAAACATTCTTTTAATTAATAAATATCAATTTATTGATTAAATAATACATCTACAAAATAAAAATATTTCAGGGTCCCAACTATATTAATTTAGTGAGGTTTTACTGTAAATTCAGATATCATATTAAGATTTAAATATTAATAATTAAAATTATTTTTTTGAGCATTTAAATGTATAAAATTTGTTTTTGTTCGAAAATTAATAAATTTCAATAAAATACTAAGGTAATATGGTATACTATATATTAATTTATTTACTCGTGAAATTATATTTGATATGTTGTTATTTATATCAACAAAAAAGTTATAAAGTTATTTGGTGATAGTTATATTGGCTATTGTAGCGATGGTGGTTATGGATATTGATTAAGGATGGTGTTGTGGTGTAGGTAGTAGCTACTAACAGGTGACTGGTGACTTTTTATAATAACTTGGTATACAATTGCGGTGATTGATGATGGTGATTTGAGGGTAATTGTGGTAATATAGGTGGGTGATAATAGTTGTAAATCAAACAGATTAGTGGTTAGTGATATAGTAACAAATTAATAATGATGGTAATTGTAGGTAGTGATAATGGGTGATAGTAGTTGATAACAATGAACGAAAATAATGGTGTTGCTATTGATGAACACTGAAGATAGTGGTGAATAGATAGAAATAGGAACGTGTGTCAATATCTTATTAAGGTCCAACAAATGTTCCAACTAAAACGCACACCTGCACCGCCGGACGAAGGCGGCCCAACTAACTCAGAACAAACGGAGGTAATCAAACCGACTTTCAAGAACATTTTGGTGGCACCGTACCCATCTCAAGACGGATTATCCCACAATGAACCAAATTGCACAGTCGACATACTCCTAGATGAAACAGAGTAAAATAAGTCAGGAGTAGGAGGAGCACACCATCTTAAGGACAACATCGTGCTATCAGAAGAGGAAAAAAAGAGGATCTATAGACCATGGGATTTCTCCATCATCATCAAACTACTTGGGAAAAAAATAAACCATCAATACCTCAAGAAGAAATTAGCCTTATTCTGAAAGACTACTGAGGAAATTGTTCTAATCGATATAGGGTACGACTACTACATAGTTAAATTCCTCAAAAAAGAGAACTTGCAACGTACCCTCCAAAACGGACCATGGTTCATCAACGGATATTTTTTATCGGTAAAGAGGTGGCAACCAAATTTTGTCGCCTCTGAAGCAAAAGAAAACGTTTCCGCTATATGGATAAGACTCCTAGAGCTTCCAACATAGTTCTACGACCACACCGTCATGGCTAAAGTAGGCAAAGTACTAGGCAAACTAGTCAAAACAGACGTGTGCATATCCGAAACTCTGAGGGGTCGATATGCACGCATATGCATTGAAGTAGCAATAGTGTTCCAGTTAAAAAAGCCATATACATAGGAAACCACAAATAACCCATCATATATGAAGGGTCGGATATCTTTTGTAGTAAATATGGCGTACTGGGGTATAATGGATTATATTGTGAAACCTCTATAGCAAAACAAGTTGGAAGGGCAGGAACTCATCAAGAGCAATGCGAGGGAACACCGACGGCAATGACAAAAACAGTTGACGCCACGATGGATGATACAGAGAAGCAGTGGCAAACAGTCAAATTTCAGAAACGACACAGGCAATTAAAGCGAGCTACAGAGGAAAGTGAGGAGCTGACCCAGGTATAAGCGTTAAATTGTTCGAAAAAAGCATATGTAAGTATCTTGAATAAAAAATATGTAAGTACAAAAAGAGTCTACCGAATAACTTAGCACGGTCCCCCCAAAATACTCCTATGAAAAATGTTAATGCAGTAGGTGAGTCTCGAACTCAGAAGTAGAAGGCCAATACTTCAGGGGATTTCGTGGATGCCCTAACTGGGGATCGATCCGTGATTAACCAAAATAATAAATTCTTATACGTCATAGGAACTAATGTCACAAATACGACATTAATAAATAATAAACATAAGGAAGAAAACCCCAATAACTTTAGCCCCAAACAAATAAACATTATGGCGGTAGACACAGTAACCTACACGCTCCCTAATACCCCTGTGGAAGTGAACAATAAATTCAATACACTTATCCAAGGGCCACAATCCAAGGTAAATCCCTCACTATCCACTCCAAACTATGTGGACAAAATACACTCCACAGCAAATAACAGTTGTATAATTAAAAATAAAATAATAAATATGGATATTGACGGCAATATCTCTCTACCTCTAAACTTTCCAAGTAGGGTCCCCCTACTAAACATACCCCCNCCCCCCCGCCCCCTCATTTATGGAAAAAGGCATGAAAAGTTCGAACTATAGAAATCAAAATATTCCTAGTATAACATTTACTAATATAGGAAATATTCCTCTTAAAAGCCAATTAACTATCCTTATCAATTCCCATATCCAGTGCTACCTAATCTCAAGGAAAATGCCAAGAATCCCCTTTTTAGCTCAGCAGAGGAGGCAAACTGCAAACAGGAACTCCCTTCTCTTTCCTCCAAGAACTCTTGTGAGCCAGGCTCAACCAATCCAAATAAACAATCAAATGTTATTCAACCAAATGTCATTTCTAGCTCCTCTTCCTCCATTTTCGACCTTTCCAGAAACCTCAGGGGAGAATATTTTTTATGCAACTCAAACCCCACCCCAAAACCCAATACCGCACTCGTGGCTGGAAATGGGACTGTACGACCATGCTCTCTCATTCACAGCCACAGTGGAGGGGCAACATATGGTCATTGTAGTGCAAAACCCAACCTTCATAGCCCAAGTAGTCTCGGAGGGAATGAGACTAAGAATGGAGGCTTGCAATAACTACCTTTGGATGTCCTCGGTTCTCCAGCCACCGATGATATTCCCATTCCCTCAGATCCCATTTTACCACTTCCCGGCCTGGGAAATGTTGTTGTTCAACCCCCTGAGCCAATTAATAACTCAGGAATAACTATTTTCCCCAATGAACTTTTTCCCACAGCATGTTATGAACCACCAATAGCACCATGACAAGCTCATGCAACGACTATGGATATGACGCAACCCAGCCCTTTAATGGTCCACACCAGCTCCGAGGAGGCCCCCCCCATGGTTGTCCCGAACCATGTAGCATCATCCTCTCAGGTATTACCACAAACTCATCTCCATATAACAATGGACAGGCTAGTACCGAATGTAAAGGTGGACCAAAATACACAAGAACTAGGAGCGACCTTAGCACTAATGAGGGAGACAAGAACAGACATAGTGGTACTAAAAGAAATAAAAGTATTGATGTTCAAAGAGAGATTTGCAAAAAAGTGCATTCTCATCTGCCCATCGAACCTACGAAAAAGTTCAATAGATATAAAGGTTCCGAGCAACCTAGAAATAGGGAACTTCATAGTCATTACGAACCCAACTCTAATGAATGGAACCTCGTCGGAAACGGACTAGATGCTGGAAGAAACCCCACCACATCTGAATAGCTCCATGAATTTCATCATATGAAACTGTAGAGGGGGTAACGGGGCTAACTTTAGGAGAAACTTTAGGTCCTTGATTGATTGACATAGGCCTCCACTAGTAGCACTCTTTGAAACAAAAATGCAAGACCACTGAGCTTTGTTGGATGATTTTCCCTTTAACAACATGATCCAAGTCCCTGCTATTGGAAATTCTAAAGGCTTAGTCATGCTATGGGATGATACCCAGCTAGAGGTGGATGAAGTCACAACGTCGACTCAAGAAATCCATGCAATGATTAAGGTACGTTCCACAAATAATAATTGACTTTTTAGTGTATTTATGCTAGTGTGTATAGAAAGAATCGTAGGAATCTATGGCAAAATTTGAAAAGATTAAGAGATAATTAAAATGGTAAATGGTTGATGGTGGAGATTTTAACGATCTGATGAATAGTACGGAAAAATACAGAGGAAGGCCTATATATTAATAAACCTTGTATTAGTAAATTTGGGATGTAGTTAATTATTGTGAAGTTATAGATATGGGATTTAAAGGTGGTAAGTACACGTGGTTAAATAAACGCTTCAAAAATAGGACAAAACTTATTTTTGAGAGACTTGACCGCTTTCTAGCAAATGACGAATGGATACAATTATTTCCAAATGCGCAAGTACAACACCTTCCACGTACCCATTCAAACCACTGTCCACTGTTACTATCACTATTTCAAAAAAGCCACACCAAACACAAAAAGATAATTCGCTTTGAATCCATGCGGACCACCCACCAGAATTTTAAAAACATCATACTACAAAGCTGGAATGAAGAAAAAAACATACTAAAAGCAATACCAAACTTCACTAATCAGCTCCAATATGGAATAATACCACTTTTGGCAACATCTTCTGGAAAAAAAAAGAATCATAAGAAGACTAGAAGGGATCCAAAAGTCGCCCCAATACACTTCCAACTATTTTCTACAAAGACTCAAAGAAGACCTAATGAAGGACTTTAACTACATCCTTCGTCTGGAAGAAGACTTCTGGAAATTTAAATCGAGGGTAACGTGGTTGAATGATGGGGACTCCAATACTAGGTTCTTCCACACAACAACTTTAAATAGAAGAAGAAGGGATAAAATTGTCTCATTACAAAATTCAGAGGGAGAATGGGTATACGAACAACGGGACATCAAAAACATCACTACTACTTAATTTACCAACTTATTTTGCACAACCCAAAACCTCTCGACCAGAGGCAAAAAAACTCCATACCAACCCTGACCTAGAAGACTTAGGTAGTGTCCCTTCTGAAAAAGAGATACTCCAAGCAGTAAACTTCTTTCAACCTTACAAAGCTCCTGGTCTGAATGGACTCCACCCCTATTTCTATCAAAATTATTGGAGTATAATGGGGGAGTCAGTCTTAGAACTATGTATTAACGCCTTTAAGAACGAACAAATACCTAAGAAAATCAATAGAACTCATGTTTGCCTTATACCAAAAAAGAAAGGGGCCAATAATCTCCGAGATTTTAGACCTATAAGCATGTGTGACACAAATTATAAAATAATCACTAAAATTATTTCTAACAGGCTAAGACTTGTTATGAATAAGTTGATAGGTCCATGCCAAGCGAGCTTTCTAAATAATAGGCAAGCCACGGACAACACAATAATAGTGCAAGAAACTATCTCTCATTTCCAGAAAATAAAGGGGGGAAAGGGTAACATGATGCTCAAAATCGACCTTGAAAAAGCTTTCGATAGGATCAAGTGGTCTTTTATATGAAACATCCATATCTACTTTGGGTTCCCACATAACTTCATTAATCTAATTATGTCATGTATCACCACGAGCAGTATAGTCGTTCCAGTTAATGGTAAACACACAAAATACTTCAAACCATCTCGGAGCATAAGAAAAAGGGACCCAATATCGTCCTACATTTTCATATTATGTATGGAAATGTTGTCGTAAAGAATAGAAAGTGAAATGTCAAAGAAAAAATGGACACCCATAAAAATTACTAGAAAATGGCCATATCTGTCTCATTTATTCTTCGTTGACGACCTTATCATAATGGGTAGAGCTGATGATAGGAATTGCAACATAATCAAGTAAGTCCTAGACGTTTTTTTGCTCTGAATTGGGTCATAAAATTAACCATAACAAATCAAAACTGATCTGATCATGAAACTGCAACAAATATATTAGAAACCTAACAGCTAGGACTATGAACATTAAATATGGGATGTCTTTTTGAAAATATTTAGGATTCCCTATCTTTAATAAAAAATCGACAAGAATCGACTACTAATTTATCCTAGACAATATGCAACAAAAGTTAGCAGGCTGGAAAACGAAATTCTTAAACATTGCAGGTAGAGCTACTCTCGCTAAAGCATGTCTAAATAACATACCCACACATATTATGCAATATATACACCTTCCAAAGGAAATTACTAAAAAAAATAGACCAAATCCAAAGGAACTTCATATGGGGAACCACTAGCGCTAGACAGAAATTACACCTAATAAAGTGGGACACCTTAACTAAAGGAAAAAATAACGGAGGACTAGGATTGCAACAATCAGAACCTAAAAATAGAGCTTTACTAACCAAACTAGCTTGGAGGGCTTTTACCAACCCTACCTCCTTATGGGCTTCTATGTTAATCAATAAATATACCAGTGAAAGCGAAATATCTGCACTATCACATTCTAAAAGCTCCCATGGGAAACCTTGAAAGAACCTAATAATAGGATGGAACATTTGCAAAGAAGGTCTCAAATGGTCAATAGGAAATGGCTCCAAAATATCTATATGGTATGATAAATGGTTACGAACAACCAAACAATGCGAGAACAAATCTTTGGCCCCTTAACAAGTGAGGTTGAAAACATGAGAGTTAGTGACATCCTAACGAACTCACGAGAATGGAACTATAGTCGCATCTCCTTTATTCTTTCAATAGGGATCAAAAATCTCATTGAATGTACCTATCTATCCTCTTCACCTCACGCACAGGACATAGCGACATGGAGTCATAGCTCGAAAGAGATCCTAACAATGAACTCAGTGTACCAATACCTTAAAAAAATGACCATCATAACAATGATTACGACGTCAAATGGATGTGGAAGCTTCAATGCCCAAATAAAATCAAACACTTCCTTTGGTTATGTCAACACAACAGACTACCAACACGTTCCTATCTTAATGCTCTAGGAATAGACGTCAGTAAGTTGTGCCATATATGTAGCAAACCAGAGACAATGCAACATATTTTTCTGGAATCCAGTAATTCTTAAGTTCTTGGAAGAGCTGAAAATTACCAACATCAACAATATAATAAACAACCAAAAAGAAACACACTGGTCAAAACTTATATATTCTATGAATCCAAAAATAAAAAACATGAAATGGGAATAGGCTTTTCCCTTCTACTTATGGAGCATTTGGTTAACAAGAAATGACAACCATCATAACAACTAAAAGAGGAGGATTAATCTGCAATCAACATACTTTCACGCTATAGAATTCCTATCCTTTACAAATTCAAAGAGGGGCATAGTTACTAAACCAAGAGTAAGCTTCGTGAAATGGAGGCCCCCTACAACTGGTTATAAACTAAACATGGATGGAGCATCTTCTGGGAAACTGGGGGGAAATGGAATATGGGGAGTTATATGGGACAGACATGGGAATTAGGTCCTAGGATTTATGGGAAACACTTATATAGCCTCAAACATAACATCCGAACTTTACGCTTTCCATAGATTGCACAGACATCATCAAAATGTTACTCAATAATCATCCATCTTACTCTACTCTACTGTATAATGATCATCCATCTTACTCTACTCTACTGTATGATTGCAGGGAACTACTCTGGCAACTGAGGAACCCCGGTACAACACAACTTTAGAGAACAAAACCAGGTGACAGATTGCTTGGCAAGAGAAGGGGCTAAGTTAACGAAGGCTAACTCTTTAGTGTTATGGGCAGTTCCTCCTTTGTGTGTCAAGAAGAAGTTGGATGCAGACACGACATGAACTCTTTTTGTAAGGCTTAAAAAGCCACATATCAAATCGGATTATTATAGTACTTACTATGTAGTTCCATCCCTTTCTCCTAGTAGGAGTAACAATAGCAGCATGCTGCCACTAACCTGTAACGATGCATATTAATATATAATATATTATCTCCTTTTTCTACCAAAAAAAAAGATAGAAATAGAATAGATAAATTTCTATTTTTATAAAAGATGTAATTTATAGCTTAATCATTTAAAACACAGACCCATTAAATGAAAGATGTAAAGAAAAGTTGTAATTAGTTGTTAAGATTCAGAGTTGAAAATAAATTCACTTAATTATGAGATTTAAATAATTAAAAGTATAATTATAATTAAATACATTAAATGAAATCTGAGATAATTAGGTACATTTTAAAACGTAGAGCTGGAGTTCACCTCAAGGCTCAAGGCTCAAGGCTCAAGGCTCCTCTAGGTATAATATTTCCTCAAGTTTTCTTTTCAGGAATACTATTCTGATCAATAAAGTCACATAGTGCATTAATTTAGTGTATTATATAAGTCTTTAAATATTGCTTCAACACTTGGTCATTTTTTTTATACATAACTAACAAAATATTATGTTCGATTCTTTTTTTTTCTAGGGTTTTGATATAATTTCTAAATGTGTTATTTTATAGAGTATGAGTTTAGTTAGCCGATAGTTTATTCGTCCAATCTATTTTATGTTGATTATTTAACAAAATAAATATTGTTTAGTTATTTTAAACAATATAACCATGAAATTGTTAAACATCTCAAGTTAATATATAGTTTTATTTTGAATATGTGATGATATTTATTTTTTAATATTGATCTAGGATATCTGCAATTTATATAAAATGAAAAAGGAGTTATATTTATCTTTAATAAATATTTATTTAAATTTTGATCCTATTTTTTATTTTTTTTGGTAACCAACAAAATTGTATTAATCACCAAAGTGTATCCATTACATAACCAATAGCAAAGTCATGACCCAACTTGCTATTCTAAAAAAAAACAGAGACAACGAGAACAGAGGAAAACTAACCTAGCAATCTAAAATGCAAACTGATGAATGGCTTGCATAGTTTTCTGGCTGGCTTGATCCTATTTTTTTGAAGTTACATTTTTTCAAGTCCAATTTGTTAAATGTGATAAGTGTTGAAATTACAGCACTTAAATCCTATTTTTTTTAGAAGGTATATTTTTCAAATCTATTTTGTTAGTAGTTTAGGTCTTGAACCTCATTTATTAGAAGGTACATTTTTCTAAGTCTATATACTTTTTTTAGTATTTTAGGTCTTAAAGTGACGAGCATACACTCTATTATTAAAAGAGATATTTTTTTTGTGTCTATTTTGTTAATATGGTAGTTCCTAAAATTACAAGATCTAAATCCTAAATCCTATGTTTTTAGAATTAAGTACATTTTTTTCACAAGTCTATTTTATTACATAGTTTAGGTTTATGTTTTTAGAATTAAGTACATTTTTTCACAAGTTTATTTTATTAATAGTTTAGGTCTTGAAATTACAAGATTTAAACCCTATTTTCTTAGAAGAGGCATTTTTTCAAGTTTGTTTTGTTAGTGTGGTAAGTCTTAAAATTACAAGGCATAAATTATTGCTTTTTTAGAAGGTACAATATTTTAAGTCTATTTCATTAGTAGTTTGATCTTGTAAATTACAAGATTTGAACCTTGTTTTTTTTTAGAAGATACAAATTTTTTTCCAAGTCTTTTCTGTTAGTAGTTTAGCTCTTGAAATTAAAAGATTTAAATTCTACTATTTTAGAAGGGACTTTCCAAGTCTATTTCATTAGTATAGTAGATCTTAAAATTTCAAGACATAAAGCCTAATCTTTTTAAAAGGGCATTTCAAGCCTATTTTGTTAATATGGTGTAGGTTAAGTTTATAGTTATGTTTTAGGGACATTGTAATTATATCTTAATTTTTTTAAGTTAGAAATTTATTGTTAGTTAATGATTATCAACCCTTAACTAATAACAATTATTTTTTCATCCTAAAACCTATTATAACAATCTTTTTAACTACTTAATTTTTTAACAAAATTAACATTACTAAAAAAAACTACTTTAACACATTAACATTATGAAATTAGCTAAATAGCAATTTCATAATTAGATAAATAATAAACTAATAAACAAACAATTAACTTTTAATGAACACTAATTAAGTATCTGAGTGATATTTAAGGATTTATATAGCACACTAAATTAGTTTGTTATGCGACTTCATCAATTAATCAAGGCGTGGTCCGATCATAAAAGTTATTCAGCATACTAATTCAATGTGCTATTGATAAAAAAAAGAAAATTTTATTTTGGTAGATTCATTTGATCAACTTTTATTTTTCATCTGTTATTCATATTTTGGACTCTCCATAAGATACATGAATTTAATCAATAAAAAGGATGAACTATATTTCTTTAAATGTATCTTCATAACAGATTTGCTTTACATTCGTATGAAAATTTGCATATTTATTTATTTTCTTTCTTCAAATGTGTGTAAAATAGTGGTCTATTACTTTCAATATTTTTTGTAATTTTCAATGATGACCTTAAAATAGTATACTATATGGGTCCATTAGTATAGCAACTAGCCATTTGTTTTTATTTACAAATCTTGTCTCCCCTTTCTCTAGTTAATATAATGAGATATTGATTTATACTATTTTGTAAATTTTTATTTTTTTAATTTTTTAATATATATATAGCCATTTGTTTTTATTTACAAATCTTGTCTTCCCTTTCTCTAGTTAATATAATGAGATATTGATTTATACTATTTTGAAAATTTTTATTTTTTTAATTTTTTAATATATATATAAAATAGATTCATACGATTAACAATATTTTTTTCATTTAACAAATATAGCAGAAATTTAGTTTCAAAGCACATACATAATTAGGCTTTGAATATCGCTTAGTGCTTCAAGTTTTACTCACAATTTAATATATATATATATATATATATTGGTCAACTTAGATTTACTCAGTACATGATAAAAATAAATTGCAACGTACTTAACTTTCGTAGAAGATTCAAATTGAATTTGAATTGGTATGATTATAACACGATGCTTATAGCGCCCACCTACATGCAATTTATTTTATCTTATACTTGTATGGTTAAATTTTTAGAAAGTTAATTATGCGTATCTTTAAGTGTTTATCTTAGAAAGTTGAGACGTTTAATTATGTTTATGAGGTGAAAAAATAAATATTTTTAACTAGTAATAAAAATTATATTCAGAAGTTTAAAGTAATAGTTTTTCCTCATAAGCACTTTTGAAACCATTACCAAGCATAAATTGTTTTGCTATAATAATAACAAAAATGTTTTTCAAATTAATTAGTGAAACCTGAATTACTTATTTGAAAGTGTTTTTTCCAGAAGTGTTTCTAACAAGAAAACACTTTTCAAATTAAGATTTTTTTAAAAAAAATTGACCAAATAAGCTATAAACACAAATGCAGTCTTCCTAGATAATGACTATATTATGCTTATTTATATAATTTATTTTGACAAAGATAACATTTAAATAAATTACATTATTTTTTATTGCTTTATAATATTACAAACTTGTAATTTATTATGAAAAATAAACTTGTAATATTCCAAAGAAAAATTAATATTGAGGGTAGAGTTACTAAAAAATATGGGATGAAGAGTAAAATATATGATTATTATATTAAAAATAAAAGCGAGATGAGAAAAATACGAAGTAACAATGCAAGCATCCCAAATCGATTTTTATATAAAATGGCATTTTTGTCGTTATATAACAAATTTAACAATATGACATAATAATATCTGATACACCACCAACGAATGTGGTGCAATGAATGAGATTGTTCTTTTCTTAATCAGAAGATTCAGGTTCAACCCTAAGCATGAATTCGGATTAACCGGACTCAAATGGGGAAACTAAAAATAAAATATGTACAATTTGTCACCTCTAAAATTAAAAAAAATCCCAATCTGTGCAGTATAGAAAGCCAAAAGCCCTCCAAATTCCAATCACTAGCGGCCAGCAGTCATGCATTTACACCACGACTTTTGAGCATTTTTCCCGTCCAAGCAATTGGTTAATGTATTTTTTATTTTTCATATCTAAGCTTAGGAAAAGTTTAGTGGATGCAACGAGGCTTTCAAATATGAAAACTTAAAATATCTACGTATTTATTAATGAAAAAAGTGAATATTTTTTGGTATCTTTTAAATTTTTGAAAATTATAAAATTTAATTTCATGTTAAATTTTAAATTTTTATGGACACGTTTTCGGAGTTCAACTTTGAAAAAAAGGTACATTAACAAATTATGGTCAAACGCTTTCCCAGAATTTGAAAATTAAAATTACTTTATAAAATACACACAATTTCCATCAATATATAAAAGCAATTCACTATGGCCAGAGGAAAATACGTATATTCTCTAATGAAAAAAAATAAAAATAAATGTAGTTGACTTGTTGAAGAAAAGTGTGAAGGTCACTTGAAAGGTCGATCTAACTCAATCAAGTTTGAAGCAATTTTCATATTTAGGTTAAGTTAATTTTGTATATACCTATACTTTTAGTTTTGCCGCTCATAGATGAGAGAGTTGCTCGGATGATAAGTATCCTTCACTTCCAATTCGAAGATTGTTAGTTTGAGTCCCCAACGAAGTAAAAAAGGTGAGAGCTCTCAAGAAGGATTTTCTTTTAAAAGTATCACGCATATTCTAACTAAAAAAATGTATTTCTTTGGAACAAAAAATTTCTTGAAAAATACAATTCCCACAGTGGGTAAATAATGATATATGTTTTTCTTTAGAAATTAAACTAGTTTGAAAGTAAACCATGTCAAATTTTACTAAATACTACTGGACAAATGAAGGCTTGCCTCTGAAGTTTTGTCGTGATAAGAAGGCACAACAAACTTAAGGGTAAGTTCTAGAAAAGTGATGGTTTGACTAACTAAATTTGTATGACCTTATGAGGCAGAGTGTTGGCTAGTTAAGAACTCTCATGTTTAGAATATGAAAGTTGCATAGATGAGAATGTTGAAGTAGATGTATGCACATACGAAGAGAGACAAAATTTAAAATGAAGATATCTGAGACAAGGTACGAGTAGCCTCCGTGCTAGACCAGATGAAGGAAACTAGACTAAGATCGATTGGACATGTGAATAAGAGAAGTGTAGATGCCCAGTAAGAAAGTGTTAGCGGTTGGTAGTGGCATGCGTCAAGATAGGTTGAGGCAAGTCGAAAAGTATTGAAATGATTAGATAAGACATAACATAACATATCTTAATCTTGCCAAGAACTTGACTTTAGATAAAAACGGCTGGAAGTCACAGATTATGGTAGGAAGTTAGTTGACAGTTGAATCTTGCTTTCCTTTGGGATAGGTTTGATGGTCATGCTTTGATCTTTCTTCTTACTAAAAGTATTAACATTAATCTCGTAGTTTTTTTATCTTCAATTTTGGTCATCATTGGTATTTTTTATGCTCCAATTATTGCATTATTTTGTTGTCGTTGACATTCTCCCTCTGTTTATTGTGTAGTACTCTCAATTTCGCATTATTTTGTTATTGTTATTGCTCTCATATATGTATCCCCTTTTAAAATTGATTGATAAATTTTTATTTAAGTTGAGAATCTATTGAAAATGATACACTACATACACTCTATCCTTCTCAAATTCACATGATAGCAGTACATAATTTGACTATTTATTTGAAAAATCATCTCAAACGGCTGAAATTGGAGAACCAATAGACAATAGTCAATATTTTGGACAAATTTATGTGGTATTTGGTTTATATTCTAATTTCCATTTTATTTTTTTTGTTCAAAAAATCCATTTTGTGGACTTCAGATTTACAAGTCGCACTTCCAGAAGGGTTTTTTTTTTCGGTCTTTTCCATATTTTAATCGAATTTCCTTCTCCCATATTAAATCAAATTTTCTTTTTCGTATTGGTTCATTGAATATTGCAAATATAAAAAAGAAAAGAATATCTAATTAACTATTTTCCCTTTTTAAATCGAAATTCCTTTTCCACATATTTAAATCAAAAAATTAATTTGTACTGTATCTATTTTCCTTAGGCGCTAATATTTAGGCGTGCCAAACAAGCCCTAATTTTAGAGAATTCTCTGGCCTTTACTGCCCCGCGAGGCGTGGCAATTTTGGTTTTCCTCTTCTCCAAGGAACTAGGGAACTCCTTTCTTTCTCCAAAATAATAATAATAATAATAACTATCCTTTCGATTTTTACTCCCTCATCACTGTTGAATTAAAGCTCAGATCAACAGGTTTTTTTTAATTCTTTTCTTTAATTTTCTTGTCGAGTTATGATTCCCCTACTGTTTTTCGACTTTCTGTGTTTTTTGTGTGTATTTTTTCGTTAATTGCTGTTTTCTATGAATATCTTGAAAACCTAGTTCATGGATTTTTTTTTTCCTCATTTTGTTTTTGGATTGAGGCGCGGAGGGGATATAACTTATGTAATTGAGTTTTTTTCTTCTTCTTTGTCTTAATGGAAGAAATATTGAGTATTCGAATGGAGAAATTGATATTGAGGATTCATATAACCGATTTATCTAATTTGATATTGAGGTGGTGTTGTTGTTGTCAGCTTTTTCTTGGATAAATTCTATGGAAGGAACATATTCTATGCTTTTGATTGTATGCGTTTGGATGTTTTTCATCCTATGTTGACATTCTGGCCCTATTCCAAATTTCAATTTATTTGCTATTAGTTTTGCTTCCTTTTCTTATAGAAGCATATTAAGTGAAACTAGAAAGGTCGGAGATATTCGTTTCGTTTGTAGAATTTCAGTGCTTAAATTACTAATGGGGTGGTTTCTGGCAACAATTCATTTCAGGTTGATCCATAAGTTGAGAGAGAAAAATGGTGGACGAATTGAAGCAAGGAGAAAATTCATGGATAGACACGGCTGTGCAGTCGGATAGAGTATTGAATGTTGATAATAATGTTTCCTTGATGTCTCAATCAATAGTTATCACTGATGGGGTAGAACCCTTACATCCTCAGCAGCCTCCACCTCAGGGCACCAGCCCCTCCTCGGATGTCCGATTGGGCTTTCCTGAACGAGCCATCTCAGCAGCTGGTGCAGCATTTCTCTCTGCTGTCCTTGTTAATCCACTTGATGTTGTCAAGGTATTTATGCTAAATACGGACAATTACCCAATTATTTTGTTCACCTTTTACTTATCTTTTGATGTTCATTTCTGTTGTATCCAGAAGTTTTGATACTTTGTTGAATTTCAGATATAGGAATATTATATGCATACAATATATTGATAAGCTGACTAATTTCTGTTTCTGCACTAATTTACAGACTAGATTGCAAGCACAGGCAGCTGGAGTAGCTTATTCACATCCAATGAGTAACATGACTAGCCGCATGGCAGTTTTTGGGCCAAATATGGTATGACATGCTTTGAAGTGTTCTTTTTTATGTGGAAACAACTTTTTGTGTCTTTAATTTGTCTTCCTTGATTCTTGAATATAGATATGTTCATTTCTTCCCGTTGAAGTTCTTTTCCTATTTCATACGTAGAGTACTATGATACTAAGCATAACTCAAAACCTATTGTGGGAAGACAGGCAAAATCAATATGCTTTCTTGTTAATCCTCATGTTAAAATGAGGTAGTTAATAAAAGAGGGTATTGACTTGTGTGTTGGTGTTATCTTTGTTGAGCTTTTTTATAGAAAAAAAGTTGTCTGGTGAACTTGAATGGCTTGCTAAGTTTTGAGCATAACCCAAAACTATTGTGGAAAGACATGCAAAATCAATGTACTTTCTTGTTAATCGTAATGTTAAAATGAGGTAGTTAAGAAAAGAGGATATTGACTAGTGTATTGGTGTTGTCTTCGTTGAACTTTTGAATAGAAAAAAGTTGTCTGTACAACTTGAATAGCTTGCTAAGTTTTGGATTTTTCAAGTGAAAGATAGACGAATAAGCTATACAATTACTTAATTGTGTCATAAAACTCTTTGCATTGGCACTGCCACAATAAATGCTGGATGCATTTATCTACTTATTGCCTGTTTAACCTGATTAATTTTTAGTGGTTCTGATTATTGTTGGATGGACGGACTTGCAGAACAAATTACGGCTAATGCTCCACTCTTATTTCCTAATTTTTCTTAGTGGTTTACACCTTGTTTTATTGCAGTTGCATAAAGTGGTTTGTTTAAAGTACTACATGTGCCTGCCTGCTTGATTACATGTGAATAGTGTCCGAGACACCAGACTTGGGAGTGGGAGCGGAATTAGAGCATGTTTTTCATAATCATTAAAGTAAAATCAAGTTGCTAGTATTATTTATTTAATTTTTGATAAAAATCAACTTGATGCTATTATTAGTTTAAGTGTAAATTCGGAAAAACAGCTGCGACTGCACAAGAAACAAAAATAGCACGTAAACCTTGTATAATGAGAAAGATAAATTGATAGAATGTTTTAAAGATGTGAGTAGTTCATCCTTAGAATTTCTAGATATAGCAGGAGTATGAATATCCTTCCTTCATAGTGGGCACATTCAGCAAGTTTGAGGTTGATTCCGCAGGTATAAATATTATCTGTTCTTGGCTGATTTCAACCACCTTTTTGGTATAAGAAGAGGTGAAAGCAACTTCCTTTCTTAGTTGGAGACAAAATGTAAAACATGATTTTGTTATGAGCCATAAACTGTATTTTCAAGATGGTAAAGTTATTAGAATAGCTGTTTGGTCATTAATAAAGGGTCTAAAATCTTCCAAGGGTGTGGCATAGTGATGGAAGAGTTGAAGTAATAATCATAGGAATCAAGTTTCAAATCCCATGAGACATTATTAGGTTAATTCTTCCAATTTACCTACTTAGTGGGAAGTAGTTACTCTGTGCATGTGCTAGTAGGTAGTATATACCCCACAGATTAGTCGAGATGCACGTAGGTTAGCTCAGACACCAACAAAAAATAAAAGTATATAGACCAAGTTATTCTCAGCAAAAAGGAAGGAGGTTTAGGGATTGGGAATTTGAAAATCCAGAATCAAAGCTTACTTATGAAGTGGCTATGGAGATTTGTGTCACAAGAACAAGCTCTTTGGAAGGAAACCATAAAGACTAGGTTTGGAATGGAGAATTTGTGGATCACCAGCTTGCCCACACAACCTTATGGGTATGGAGTATGGAGATCCATCAGAAATCTATGGGCCAAATTTTTTAACAAATGCAAAACCAAGGTTGGGAATGGTGGAAGGACACTGTTCTGGGAAGACAGATGGGTGGATCAGGTGACGTTGAGAAATAGGTTCCCTATTTTGTTCAACGCGAGCCTTCAAAAGAGGCTACAATCAGTGAAATGAGAGATAATCAGGGGTGGGATCTCAGGTTTAGAAGACATCTAAATGATTGGGAGGTCAATAGAGTAGTTGAGCTGCTCAACATTCTTGGGCAGTGCAAAGATGAGGACAATCTATTTTGGTATCCAGATAAGGCAGATTTTCAGTTGGCTCAGCTTATAGAAGCTCATGTGACTCATATAGGTGGATGGCCTTGGAAGATGATTTGGAAAGTCAAGATACCATTCAAGGTAGCATATTTCACTTGGTTGCTAGCCGAACAGGCTGCACTCACTCAACACAACTTCATGAAAAGAGGTGTGCAAATTTATTTCAGGTGTTGGTTTTGTGAATGTGAGGTCAAGACAATAAACCATCTCTTTCTACATTGTAGAGAGACTGTGAAGCTGTGGCAGATTTTCATCAACTTAAGGGGCATCAGTTGGACTATGCCAGGGAACATCAAAGAAGTTCTAGCTTGCTGGAATAGAGATGGGAATCAGTTAGGACACAGTGAGAGATGGAAGATTGTCCCTGCCTGCATTTGGTGGACTATATGGATGGAGAGGAATCAGAAATGTTTTAAAAACAAGAGCTTCTCTATGCAGAATTTGAAGCTGAATTGTCTGGTTCCTTTTTTTTTTTTTTTTGGTGTAAACATGAATATCCTCAAAATGTAGAGGATATTCCTAGTATTTTAGATTACTAATGACCTACATAGGAGTTTTCTCTCTTTTGCAACTTTTGGATATGAGTATTACTAGAATACTCTGTGTATTCTTTTGTTTGTAATACAAGTTACCTTTTTCAAAAATAAAAAATAAAAAAGGGTCTTAAATACAGTATTTCCTGGGTGAACTGTTTCCCTTGTCTCAAATATATATCTGTATTGATCTCTTGAAGAATGTGAAATTTTATAGATCTTTTCTTCTATTGAAATAAGCAATATGATATTGATTTATTCATTTGTTCACTCAGATGTTTGCAGACCTGAGGTGTTCACCTTCATGTACCCGAGCTGGTGTTCATGGTACAGTATCAATCTGCCCACCTGATTGTTTCCAGTACAAAGGAGCACTTGATGTCTTCTACAAAATTATTCGGCAGGTTGGCAAATTTATTCTCATGTTCTCTCAGATGCTCGAGTGTGTTGATTGCTCAAGTCTTCATGTTTCTTTCATGTTTATCTTCTGAATTTTCATCTTGCAGTTTGGATTGTTTTAAACTTTTTCTGACTCATAACTGGTGTCTTTTCACAGGAGGGTATTTCTAAGCTATGGAGAGGTACAAATGCTGGTCTAGCTCTGGCTGTACCAACAGTATGTGCCAATTGATTTAATCATAATTAGTTTCTTTGAACTCACCAATGACTCCCTTATAGTGTATTTAGGGAAGTTAAGGCTATATGTTATAATCACAATTTTGTGCTGATGCTTTTTGAACAGGTCGGAATTTACTTGCCTTGCTATGACATTTTTCGCAACAAGTTAGAGGAGTTCACAGCTCAACATGCCCCAAGCTTGACACCATATGCCCCTTTATTAGCTGGTTCTCTGGCACGGTCTTTAGCTTGCACAAGTTGCTATCCTATTGAACTTGCCAGAACACGAATGCAGGTATCTCACAACTCCTATTGTCAAGGTTTAATCTATCCACCATATTTAAAGGAGAGAAAAGGGTCTGGGCTGGTATAGAAGTAATTTATTTTGCATATTTTGTTATATATGTGTCATTCTAGGCATTCCAGTTGCTCTTTACTTGCTACAAACATGGGTGATCCACTCCTTCAACTGTTCTGATTCTCTCTTTCACTGAGTTGCTCCTGTTTATAGGCATTTAAGGATATGAACAAGAAGCCTGCTGGAGTCTGGAAGACTTTGTTTGAAGTTATTGCCAATGTCAGGAGCACAACTAGTACCAATTTTGGCTGTAAGTCAATTTTTTCCCTGGCCCTGCTTTCTAGCTATAGGAAAGAGTTTCTAGATAATGTTTGTTAGTGAAAATGAATAGATGTAGATTCCATAATAGTGTTAAAGGTGTTATTACTTACCAACAAATAAATAAACTAAAGGTGTTTACCTGAATATATTCCTAAAAATCCGTGTCCCAACTTTAGGCTCAACAGTTGTGATCTTTAAATTCTCTTCTCTGTGCTGGTTCATTTGCTCCTCTTCTAATAGCACTATTACAACATGTGGAAATGAATCAAAACTTGACAATGAAGATGCTGTGAGTGATGTTCTAAATTGTGTAAGAGAGGAGAATATTTTCCAAAGCATGGTCCTTCAGAAAGTTGAATCTTCACATAGCTTATATAGTTCTTAAAAGTCCATTACTTCTCATTCTAGCTCCTTGTTTCTCTACTTAAAATCTGTGTCTCACTTTCACTCTTTAAATATGAATGCTCTTGCAATCTCTTTAAAGTTGGCATATTATTTTCTGCTTCAGTACAAAGTTATCGTGTACTTTGGTCTGGACTTGGGGCACAGCTTGCTCGCGACGTCCCTTTTTCTGCAATTTGTTGGTCAACTCTTGAACCGGTATGATTCAATTCTATTTTTGTTAGATTCTAATCTGTTCATGAATTTCATTTGATTCAAGCATTATTCTCACAAGTATATTTGCAGGTAAGAAGGTGGCTTCTTAGTCCGCTGGGAGATGAAGCTAATGCTGTCGGTGTCCTAGGTGCAAACTTTTCTGCTGGTTTTGTTGCAGGAAGCATTGCTGCTGCTGCAACATGTCCCCTTGATGTTGCTAAGACTAGAAGACAGATTGAGGTGTTTATTTTTCATCCAAATCCTCATATATGGAATACTGATATTTAGATTTGTCCACTTGGCTCAAGCATCATTCAATCAATTTAAATCAACATTTTTCTTGTCTGTTATATAAATTAGGAAGTGATCCAGGAATCAATAGTCATAGACCCCATAGTTTGAATGTCTTCTTAGTTATATCAATCACTTCGGCACCCTTAGCCTAGTGCTGTGTTCGTTATGAGCCTTAAATCAAGGAAGTGAGTGGATGGTAGGATGTATACCGGGTTCGCATTTGGGATGAAAGTCTCATAATTGACGTCTTGAACTTCTGGTGAACTGTCGTTGTTGTTGTCATTTATCTCTTCTTTTTGATCTTTCTTCTGTGATCCAGGAATCAATAGTCATAGACCCCACAGTTAGAATGTCTGTTTAGTTATATCAATCACTTTGGCACCCTTAGCCTAGTGTTGTGTTCATTATGAGCCTCAAATCAAGGAAGTGAGTGGATGGTAGGATGTAATACCAGGTTCGCATTTGGGATGAAAGTCTCATAATTGACGTCTTGAGCTTCTGGTGAACTGTCGTTGTAGTTGTCATTTATCTCTTTTTTTTACCTTCTGTTCCACTAGAGTATAACCGATATAATTCTTTTTACAACTGTGCACACTATTTTTGCCCTGGGGTGATTGCAATTTGTCTTTAAAATTAAAGGGATTAGTATCCGAAATAAGCTTACGTTTGAGAGTGCTGTTTTTGTTTTGCACCAAGGATCCATAATGATAATTGACTTGTTTCTCCACATCTATTAGATCGTTTGCTTATCTACCTCTTTTTCTTTATTACAGATGGACCCTGCCAGGGCGTTGACAATGACGACAAGGCAAACTCTACTTGAAATTTGGAGGTACAGCTTTGAGAATATGCCCACTGAATTGTTCCCATGTAAAATAACATATAAGCTGCATATATTAAATCCATGATGATATTGCTGAACGTGCTATCAGAAACGCTATTATGGCAGCAGATCGTTTGTTGTGCAGTAAACAAAACACTAAGGGGGTGTTGGTGTTTGGATTGGCTTCTTTTAAGTGACTTATAAGTTAAAAGTCAAAAGTCATAAGTTGGGTTTTGGCTTTTTTGGGTACTTTTTCAGCTTTAAAAAAAAAAAATGCTTAAAGCACTTTTTGTGTTATCCAAACACTTCCAAAACCAAAAATTAGCTTAAATGCCTAAAGTCACTAAAAATAACAAACTCCGGCTGAATGCTCCAGTCAGAAAGCATTTTGTTTATGCTTTAGTTTTTTTTTTTCACTGCAAAAATAGCTGATGGACCTTTATCCTTTTTTTTTGATGACCCCATGTCCTGATTAATCCATTTACCCCTCCAGTTTGACTTAGTACTTCTCCAGAGATCCACATTCGGTTGTGATGAGTCTTGTGAGTTCATAGGGTTGCACAATTTTTCTTAAATAGAGTGGCATGTGCATGTTTTTCTTTTCACTATTTTGTCTGGCTATGAAGTAGATTCTGAATGAAATCATGCTGACTGTTACAGGGATGGAGGGCTCAAGGGACTGTTTACTGGAGTAGGTCCTCGTGTTGGTCGTGCTGGCCCTTCAGTTGGAATTGTAGTTTCATTTTATGAAGTTGTCAAATATATGTTACACCAACAATATGCTTCTTCATAGAGAGCATAGTCAGGTTAATTAGTTTTTTTCTTTCCAACGTCTTGGATCGGGCAATGGTCGCTGACATAGCTGATTTGGGCCATGATTCTGACGCTGGAGCTCTAATGTGGATATGGTAGCACGCAAAGGAGCAGTTTTGACCATGGTAGATTACCCACACAAGTTAGCTTGTAGAAAATAATCCACTCTTCTTTTGCTTTCCAGCCAATTTTGGTTGGTTTTTCGGCAGAATTGTCTTTGGACTAAGAAGAGATTTTGATATACTTTGGTTGCATCAATGAGCAGTTTTTCCTGAGATGTTCTCAGTTATCATAAAAATGTTCAAGTTCTTTATTTCTTTTATTATTTGTCTGAGGATATCAAGCTAAAATATTGATGCTGAAAGATTTTTATCGATTTTATTTTTCATTACCATAAAATATTGTCTTGATCTTCTTATGTTACATTGGTACATTTTATCAACTGGTGATGACTTAGTTGGAAAGGAAAGAAAAAGAATTGATGTCAGGACAGAAACCAGAGCAGCAAGGAAATAGAAGTGTTATTTTTCTAGTTTATGTTGTTTGAGTGGAAAAGAAATACAAAGATTGTTCTACTATTTATACTCAATAAAATGAATTTTCCAGAGGTCAATCNCCCCCCCCCCCCCCAGTATATGGCATTATCGGTCTTAGTTCGGCTCTTGGAATCACATCCAAACAGTGGTAACATGCAAAACTTAACCACTTTGCCCAAACCATTTATCATACCTCTATTGATATAAATTGTGGTCGTGTTCTTTCATCAAATGACAATCCTCTTCATTCGTTTCTCTTTTCAAATTCGATTTTAATTAATTCACAAAATTGTGTGAGAGTGGCGAATCAAAAGGTTTTATTAAAAAAGGGTGCATGGCGGATGATTTTAAAGCGGACATTCCATTCATTAGGTAGAAAAGATCATCAAAATTTTTGTTTGGTCGAATTTATTTCAATTCCAAAAGCTTGTTGTAGCATATACTTAAATGTGCAGGATGTTGTAGCTTCCTCTTGTAGGTGGTAGACATACTATTTGTCCCTATCCTACATGTTTTTACACCTACTAAGTTGAGGTCCCTGCCAAACTTCTCACCATACTGGTGACATAATTAATTCTTTTAAAAAATAATAATACATGCATAAATAAATATACTCAAGAAGTAAAGGCATTAAAAGTAGGAAGAACGCAAAAATAAAACAAAAATGTATGTACATCTCTATACCATTTTTTTCTTTTTTATATATATACAAGAAAGGAAGGAAGGACAAGGGAAAAGAAACCATGCCGAAGAGTTTATTCGAACCCTCTTCAGGTTTCAGCAGAAAATTACATTGTTTATATATAAATAATATTAATTTTGTATATATAATAGACGTTGAACTCTCTTCGATCTCTTTGTGTGTTTATTTCTTCATGGACTTTTAATGAAAATTTTAGCTCAACCACCAATATTAATGAATGAAGTATGTTAGCACCAATGACACCAGCATTAGGCCGTAAGCAACTCCTTGGTCTATTTTTGTCCCTGCAATCATGAATGAAGCCCAAACCAACATATATGAGATAAATACATTATCTATCTGGATAGTCTCTTTTTAATTGCATCATTTTTATTGTTGTGATTCAAGAGAAAATAGTTTTTCCAACCAAACACCAAGGCATAGAAGTTTTCCATTTTTTTTTTGAAAAGACATTAGAATGCAAAATGACAACGTAACTTTGACTATAGAACAATGCTGGCTTTTTAATTATAAATATCGAGTCATCAAAGTCTTTATAACTTGTTAACCTACTACATATTTCATGTGATTGACGCTTCAAAAGGTGAAACACTTGTCTCATAGGCTTTAAAAATCTTTTCTCACCAGATGTTTGATTTCCTTGGTATTTCGTTAAAAACAATTCTTATGAAAAAACCTCCTTTTTTTTTTCTAGAAAAACTATTTATCCAAAATTTTAAGCAATAATAGAAAGGAAATTAAATAAAAGTGTACCGTCATTGATGGGAACAGGAGCTAGGCAAGGAGAAACATTATCATAGGCCATTGTAGAAGGGGAAATTGTTGCCTTTTTTACCTCCATTTTTTTATTCCTTGATTCTGCTCTCTGCTTTATAAAAAATTTATTTTCTCACTCCGATGGCTCGAAGAGAGGAATCGTGAGAGAGAACAAATTAAAACAAGGAGTAAACAACGATTTTTTTTCATGAGTTATATCGAGTTCAATCGAAAGGATGTTATAAAATAAATAGTATGCATGGAAAGATCACAAGTCCTACAAAGGCTACGTGCCTCCGCAACTATCGAAGCAATCTCCATTTAATTTTAGCCATTGCTTTCTCCACTAATGTATTCATTTTTATTTATCCAAAAATAAATGTATTATTTTACTTTTCCACTTGACAAAAATCAAGATTCAATTATTTATTTCTTGTAATGTTAGGCTATGCATTATAAGACTAAAACATTCTAATCAGAATTCAACCACCAAGAATCACATATCCATATCTTCCAAGTTACCTTCATGATCTAATAATGCTAGCAAGCATGCTCCTCTCCAAAGAACATCCAACAGCTGCAGCAGCAGTTATAGTTAATTCTTGATAGCAAAAGCACCTACAATTTAGGTTGTATATACAGAGGGACTGACTATACATACTAAGATGTAATCTATATCAAGGTTAGGAAGAGTGATTTTGGACCATCATTTTGGGCAAAAGGAAACAAACCATACATACTAATGTCAAGGAGCTGAGAAAAAAGGATCCTCTTTGTTTTTGTAAATAGAAAACAGTTGCTTAGAGTATCTTGTCGCCAAAGTTGTGCACAGTTCAATACCCTTGGGATCATAAGCTTGCAATTCCTTCACCGACTTCATCATATCACCTTGCGGATCTCCATCAGTAAGAAATTCAGCCAAGGTGCTTCCCCTGTAATGTGGCAGTAAATTAATGAAATCAGCACCCAAACATACACAAATTTCAGATTCAGCATTGTTTTGATGCAAGTGAAAGAAGCATAAAATCGGATCAATGCTCAAATGCCTTTCTGGTTAAAAGAATAACTTATAGATGTTTCAAACGAATGCTTAGCATTAAATACTTCCATATTTTACAGATTTGCTGCCTTTGTTGCAGTCATCCTTTTCGCAAGAGAAAACATCAATCCCACGTTTCCCTGGCCTAACGTATATAATTTGTCCCAGCAATTATTTCCTTCTCTTATACACTATGAACTCTATTGGAAGAAGCCGAGCAAACCCTCTGAATTTACATGATTCTTTTCTATGTCTTACAGAAATGTCAAACCAAGTGATAAATACATAATGAAACATCAACCATTAAAGAATGATCTCTACATGACATTTAACAAATTACATCAGAAATAACCATCACATCTTAGACAAGCCTGTATCAGTCTTGGAATCCCAATCATAGGTAATAGATTGTTTTGATCTTATGTGAGACTCACTGGAGTATTTAGTCAAGGTCATAGGTGGTCCTCGAGTACTCAAATTTATCTGAAAATTGACTTCACAAGCCTATCCTACACTTAAGTTACAGAGTCCAAATATGTCATACAAGCGATTACCTACAGCTTGAAGTTTTGCAAATAACCAGCATCAAATTTTTGAACAAGATAAACCTCATGATCAAACTCGACTTCCTTTTGAGAATGCAAAGATCAAGACCTTTCTCTTGGATTATCTTCAGATCATAAAATTTTCAACTTAGCAAGTGGTTGGAAAGCCAAGGATCACGACCTTAATGCCTTCAATAGTGCAGAAGTGCTTTTCTTCTTGGGACTTAATTCACTTGTTCCCCATAGTTCAAGGACCTACACTTGGGATTTCTGAATTGCTTGCAGATTTCAAATAGTGTAAAATCTACTACAACAACAACTCTACTACGCCTCAATCCCAACCAAGTTAGAGTTGGCTAAATGAATTCTCTCTCCCTATCTCAGTTTAGGCTAAACCCATTTCATCATCATTCCAAATAAAGTAAAAGTGAAAATAAGTTAACTATATGAAAACAAACAACAACATACCTAGTGTAATTCCCCAAGTGGGGTCTGGGACGGGTAAATTTAATAATGATAATATTGGAAGTCCTCTAACAAGACTAAAACCTAATCCCAACTAGTAGATCACATTCATATGGATCTTTTTCCTCCTTTGTCTCATGTCTTTAGCTAAGTTTGCATTGATTCCAAGAAATTGTAGGTCTTTCGAGACAACTTTCTTCCATAGTAAGTTCACGCTCTATCACTCTTTCCCCGAATTTCAAAATCAAATAAAAATGGGAGTTCGATAGACGAGGCCTTCTGTCATACAGTCATACGATGAAATGTGTCTATATCACAGATTCACGGGTCACCCAAAATGCAGTCCAGCACCAAAGGTATCAAGGAATTACGAAAAAAGTGTATCATGCTTAACAACTCAATTTATGAGAGGAGGAGATTATTCATCCTTAAATTCAATAATAAGTCAATGTTCTTTTTAAACTAAAGTATCCCAGATATATAAGACATCCAAATTGTACCCGACTACCCGGTACCTGTGATGGTAGATGGTAGGAGGTAACATATACATTGTGGAATTAGTCGAGGCACACAAGCTGGCCCAAACATCATGGTTATAATTTTTTTTGTAAGGGATGGAAAATTACTAACATTGACAAAAAAGTTTATGCCAACACATTTTTAATCATGCGTTTTTTATCTCATGTAGGCAATGAGCTTGGAGAAGTTACAACAAACAAAGAGTTAGCGCCATAGTGGAGACAGTAGAACTAGCCATGTAGAGCTAAAATAAGTTTCCGTTCATCCAGACCAACACCACTTAAGGACTGTAATGTGCATGATTTTTGCAATATACAGATTATGTAGTATTCACATTTCATTCAAGCACATACCTGAAGGCATCACAGTGGCTAAAACCTCTTTGATTGTGAACTATTGTTCCTTTACTACATTGCTCCTCAGATGTTTGCTGCCTATACAAAACACAAACGGCCTTCATACATAATTCAGGATCCTTACCAAAAGCAGCAAGCATGTCCCCCTCAAACTCCCACTCTAATTTATCACCTTTGTTCCTTCGAATTCTCGATATTATCTCACCATAATCTGAATCACTCTCTGATACATACTCTGAATCAGTTATTGAATCTTCAGCTACAGAAGAATTACTTTGCAATGCACCATCAGAGTTAGAGATGTCAGAGCTGCTAACTATAAATCCACATAAGCTTTCTCCTTCACTGTCTGACACTTCTTCTATGTCATTGCCACCACCACTTTTCCCTGCACATTGACTTAGCTTCACTAGGCGCCGTCTACGGGACAAATTCCTGACTTCATCCTCGGAATCACCGGTTTGAGTTGAGGGGCCTCTGGGATGATTATCAGAGTTCTTTTCACGAAAATGCCTAGTTTTGAGCATGGAGATTGGAACTTTATCATCATCATCACTATCACTATCACTAGCAATTATGTTTGAAGCTCTTCTTCTTTTTGGAGTTGGAACATATAAAGCCTCCTCATCATGGCAAACCATGTCACTGTCTTCACCTTGCTCAATGACTGACATCTTTGAATCATTCTTTGAAGGCAATTCAGCATTGGACAAGGTGCTCCCTGATCCACAGAAAGGTACACTACAAACAATTCCTGGCACGGGAGGTGTACCGAGGGGCACAGAAGTTTCATAGTCACTTCCCATTATTGATGTATAAGGAGGACCAGTAGTTCTTTCAACATCACTTTCAGTTATGTCAATAACAACAACTTTTGCAGGACTTTCACCAGCTGGTGTAGAAGGAGCCATCCTCTTGTTAGACCCCCTTTCTTCTTCAAATGTCAATCGCTTCCTCACTTTGTTAACACAGTTATTGCCACTTTCAGATTGTAAAGCTTTGTTTTCTCTCACAACCTTGGCTTGTAAGATTGGAGTTTTTGCTAAAGATTTTCCTGTCCATCAAAAGCAATAAGCAAATGGAATAAGTAAAAGAATTCTTTCTAAAGCAAAATATCTATATTACTATGAAGGTCCTAAAAGATGTTGATTGATAAAATTTTGCTAAAGATAGAGTCTTCCGTAAACAAAATCATCTTTTTACTATTTTTCTCAAATTATTATTTCATCATCTTTATTATATTGAATATTGACTATATAATAAATATATGAAAAGGTTGTATATGTGAAGGAATCCTAAAATAGTTGGGAAGACTCCTAAGTATATGGAAAGTTTTGCTTGAGTACGTGGGAAGACTCGTAACTACGTATATGGGAAAAAAAATGAAGGTTTTCTAATGGCCTCCTAAAATGTATGGGAAAAGAACTATTAAAATATATACTTTGAAATTTATTAAAGCTGTAACTATTACATTTTACTTATTTGTAATAGGTAAGAACTCCCCATACTCATTAGTCATTACTTTAAAATTGACTCAAATTTTGTTTTTTAAATCTTTTCTTATTTGAACTATATTAAAAGTCCTAACCGTTAACTTTAAAATCAATATTTTAACCTTATACCTAATATTTAATTATGATGAACAAAATAAATAAATAAAATAATACAAATATTAAAATTTAAAGAAAGAGGTTCACATCATTTTAAATATATTTTTTAGTAACTAGTATTAGGTGAGATATACATGTGTATACTATAACTAGTATCCAAAACTTCAAAGGAATGCGATCGTACCAGCACTAACACAATTTTTATATATAAAAAAAATCCGAAACTTCAAACTCCTAACATGATTTCTACAACTTATCAACAATAATTGGTTAGACAAAATGATTGTACCTGAATCTTGAGATAGTAGAGATCCAATTTCTCCATGAGAGGAAAAAGGATTTGCATCTAAACCATCCTTGTTTTGCATTTCATCAACTACTTGCAGATGGATTTTCTGGGTTAAATTATCACATTCATCTTGCAGCCCTTTTACTTGATGTAGTCTAGTTGAAGTTGTATCTCCTTCTTTTGCATCCAACTTTTTTCCCAATTCAGCCACTGTCAACTGTAGCTCGTTACACTTGGATTTCCAATACTCAACATCACTTTCAGCCTTCTTTTTCTCGCATTCCAATACACTGTTCTCGATCATCAATTGCAAAACCCTCTCTTCCTCCTCATTACTGCCGTTACTCTCTATTCGACGAATCTGCTCTTCCAACTCTTGATTCCTTCTCTTCAACGCCCTCAATCTTACCTTCAAGTAATTTAAACTCATTTCTCTCCTGTTCAATCCCCTGCCGCAAATCGGAACAATTACATTCGATTGTCTTGATCTTTTCTTCCAGATTTAAACACTGATTGCAATTATAACCCGATTCACTTTTCAAACCACTCATACAATTTGTAGTATCTCCACTTCCTCCTACTATTACCCCCATGTCAACCCTCAAAGATTCATTACTACAGTCCATGTTTCATATTCTCCCAACATAAGCAGCTATTTCAATATACAATTGTTTCAAAGAGAAACTGAAAACTCCACAGTTGTTTAAACCCTAATATTAAAGAAAGCGAAATCTACCGATACTTCGAGACAACCTTCAATGGCGTTTTTGAAAAAAGAAAAAAAAACTTCCGAAATCTGAAGCATTTTCGAGCAACTCTCAAAAGGGTCGCGGGAACAAATTTTCGCCCTTGGCATCCGTTATGTTATTCGGGTTTATTCATTGTCGGTTCAATTTTTTGTAAATAGAAAACGGTTCCAATTTATACGGGCCCATATTGATTTCTGCATGTATTAGCTAAGACCCAAGCCCAAGTAGATCCAGATAACAGGCCCAATTATGTATTCCTCGTAGATACTTCATAGACTTGGCCTGTTTGGCACTTCTGCTGGATTTCATTGGATACAAGCAATTCCCAAAATAAAGAAATTTCATAAGTTTAGGAGCGAATTACTTAAGTATACTTTAGTTTACAATATTATGAATTTTATTAGTTTTTGGTGTGTTCAGATACGTCTAGATACATGTATTTCGGAATATATGTGGTCAAAATTAGCTGTGATTTATTGTATCAAAGTGGATTTACATGTATCTGCGATACATAGACAAATCTTCCTCCAATCTCGCTCGCCACTCTCCTATGTAGATGATATCCAAAAGAAAATACATGCGAACTGTAACGTGTATCTAATGTGACTCGCATGTATCTGGGATACATGACTACCTCCCTTCCCATCTCCCTCGCCTCTTTCCCTATTTTAGTGTATCTGATAGCAAAACTACATGTATCTAAATGTATTTTCCTCAATATATGATAGAAAACTCTTAATTAATGGTAAAATACATAATTATTTGAAAGTATATATAGAGTTAATAGATATGTAAGAGCGTATGTCTAATAAGATAGTTTTTCCTTTCTTTTTTTTAAACTACGTAATCAAACAAACATTTTCTTCTTATCTATTAAATTTCAAATTCGATTTATTTTTGATGAAAAAAAGAATCAAAATTGGTCCTAAGTTGTATCATTTTTCAACCGTCCGTGTATAAATCGGGTCTAGCACTTTTATGTCTTCATCGTGCGGCACTATTAAAGAGAAAAAGAATTCTACCTCGCTAGTCTTTTTCAATTTCACCTCTTCTCTTTCGTTGATCTTATACTGATCTATTAGACTAGATCGAAATGGTGCCAAGAAAAATAATTTAATCTATATTGTAGTACAAACAAAATATAGATATTCAAATAAAGATTAAGCTATTAACTATTCGTTGTGTTGCAATTTCCACTTGGTATCCCTTTAATTTATGAGAAAATTAGCTAACTAGTCAAAATTATTAACATAATTATTAAAAATAGCTATATTTTAAAATAATTATTAAAAATGTCAAAATGCCAATATTTTACACAAATAAAATGTATCCTAATATAATTCATTTATCTTCCTTTTATTTCTCAAATTGGACCCATTAAAAAATAAAAGGCTCCATTACTCACTTTTCACTCTCTAAATTTTTTACCACAAATTCTATCATTTCTCTTTCTTAAGATTTCTTTCATTATTCTATATCCTCAAGTAACTTAAACCTTGTCTTTTTAAAATCAAAATCCTCCATTTTTCTAAGAAATCTTAGAAATTATTCAAAAGATTTTCAACCTTTGTCGAAGTATTGAGATACAAAAGTATTTTGTATGTTTTGTATGTTGGATCTGGATCTGGAAGAGTTACCAGGTGAAGAAGTGCCAATATTAGGATAAATCGTTCAAAAGTATTGAGTTGGATTTGAAAGAAGTGTCGGGTGAAGAAGTGTCATTTTCGAATGTCAATATTTGGGAAGTTTATGAAATTGTTGAATATCAAAGTGATGAAAAATAACTTTATGGCATGTTGCATTTTGTATCTAAACTATCAAATTGCATTCTTTACTGTTTTTATTGTCTGTTGCATTTTGTATTCATTACAAAATTCATGTGGTATCTTGCTAAAATTTGAGTTTTTTAGGTGTAACTTGTATTTATTTTGTAGGTGGTATTCATTTCAAATTATGTATATATTTAATTTTGTATTATATTATAGGACAATAGATAAATAGTTTTACAGAATTTTGTATGCTATTCTAAATTAGGCTTCCTATAATTTTGTATTTTTTTTTGTATTCATTCTAACTATATGCCAACAAGTTTTGTATTTTTTTGTGCTCACTTTGTATTTCAATATCATTTTGTATTTCAATCTCATTTTGTATGCCAACAAATTTTGTATTTCTTTTTATTTTGTATTAATTCTAAATGTATGCCAACAAGTTTTAGATTTTTTGTGCTCACTTGTATTTCAATATCATTTTGTATTTCAATCTCACTTTGTATGCCAACAAGTTTTGTATTTCTTTTTTATTTTGTATTAATTCTAAATGTATGCTAACAAGTTTTAGATTTTTTGTGCTCACTTTGTATTTCAATCTCACTTTGTATGCCAACAAATTTTGTATTTCTTTTTTTATTATTATTTTGTATTCATTCTAAAATCTTCTTCACTGCCAGTAAAAATCTTAAATCAATCGACTTCAATTCAACATGAATTGAGTATTTTTAATGGAGTGTTAAAAAAATAATATTGGAAATTTGAGGAATAAAGGAGAGAGAAGCCATGTCGATTGTGGAACCAAACACGTATAATAGGAAAGAGATTTTTCAAAATTTAATCCCAAAAGTAAAATATGAAAAGAGCGTAAGAGTAGTGAAAAAAAACTAGGCCTACTTAAAGTTAAACCAAAATTATGATTAGTAATTATGGTAACTTTGTTGGTTTAAATTTAAAAATTGCCTTATTTGAAATCCTTTTGATACATTTCATCCTAAATAGCAGTAGATTCCTTAATATTTGTTTAAGGTTTGGCCGAGTTTGGAACTATCAATGGCATATACATAATTAAGTCATTGTAGAACAGTAAATTTTCTATAAAGGATAAATTTCTTTTTAAAAATATTCTCTCCCCTAAATTTTTCCATTCCGTTTTTAAACAATTGTATTCTTTTAATAAAAATAAATAATAAAAACATAAATCAGATACATAACAAACTAAAATTTTGACATTTTTAATAAATATTAAAAGTGTGGCAAAGAGATCCTTTTAAATGTTAAAATATTGACATTTGAAAATTTCCAATTAATTTATTCTGAGCCATTCGGTATTGAATATTGTTTTATTTTATATTTTATCAAATAAAAAGGAGACCAGCTGCTTTCGTTTTTGTTTTTTCCAAGCAAATCCATAACTTTCAAAAATTGTGTTAGGGGTATTGTAATTGATATAATTTTGTTTTTTCCGTTGAATATTGTATATTATTATTATATAGCAAAATACGTGATAACGCCAACCAATTATTTGAAATGTCTTTGGGATTGATTTTTTGAACAGATAAATTAAATGATATAACTGTATTATTGTTTCATGCATATATAGTGTAAGTTTGGCTTATCTAGCCACCAGACATACAATTGAGTAGTATATATCTGTCATAAAAATTAAATTTCATGCAAAATAATAAACGTCTACTCACGTCACGTAACACTCAATTGGTTTCCCATATCCCTTCACAAAACAATAAGAGATTAATGCCATTTCCTACTCTCTATTTTTTTTTTCTTTTCTATAATTTATAAAATTGAATAAAAGTAAGATTCTGAGAGAAATAAAATCATTAATTTGCTAATATTAGTAGCAGGGAGAAGTCACAATCAAATGTGGTCCGTCACAGCCTACTTTGATGACACTAGAGAATTCATGCATCTTTTTTTGGGACCATATAGTAATATATATAATTGAAACACTTAAATAACGCAATACACAAAATTTCTAATTTATTCAAACTTGAAAAAAAGAAAGTGTAAAGTTGTTATATATATATATATATATATTGGACCACATGCATTGCTTTATATGTATGTATGTAATTGGATTGTCATACAATTACAAATAAGTTTACATTAACCATTTTTGAGCTTTCATGCACGATGTGGATATATATAATATATATCTGCACTTCTACTTGATAAATCTTTAGTACGTAGTAATATAAAATAATCAACTCATTTTATCATTGACCACTTGGATTTTTCGTCTAATAAAAAGATGCATCGAGTGCCAAATTGTAATCATCTTCTCTTATATGTCAAAATTAATCTGTAAAAATATTATCTGTCCAAATTCAACGTCTCAAACGTAACCAACTATTTGTAACCCTTACCTATATCTACCTTGCTTCATATAATTATATTATAATTCAACTTTCTCTCTCCGGTGACTAAGTTAAGAATTTTGTTATGAATGTTAAAACTACAGTATATATTTCTAAAAAAAATGTTTTTGATATATATACACAATATTATATTTTTATACACACAATTGTTCGATTGAGTGACCACCGTTGGGTCAATGTAGTCTCTCTCTCGTTTGATGAGGAGGGCCTCAACCAACTTAGTCTTTACATCTCTTTTACTAGTGTATACATGGATGTGTACCTTTTAACAGTTTTTTCAAAAATATACGTACTATTATAGACTATAGCATTATATACTGATCTTAAAGTCTGTCTATCTATCTATCTATCTATCTATCTATATATATATATATATATTGAGATAAGTTTCAAAAACACATCTAAACTATGCCCTTTTTTTGAGTTTCATACCTAAACTATTGAGAGTGTGAGTTTCATATCTAAACTATCACTTCTTAGTTTGAGAAGCACACATCTCTCTTTTATACCACTCTCATCATAGTGTGTGTAATACACTCTCTCTTTTATTTTTAAAAATTGTTGCATCACACTCCACATGGACAAAACATTCAACTTTGACAAAAATCAAATAAATTATTACTATTAATTAAAATTAAAAATTTAAAAATTATTATCCAAAAAAATAATATTTCTTTTATAAAATAAAATGTAAAATATTTTTCTTACCCACTCCATCACTTCTTCTCACCCCCCACCCTCCCAACCCCACCTAACCTAATTCGTCGTTTGTTACATCCCATATTTTAATCCTTTAATTGTGGAATTAAGTTAGAACATTCAATTCAAATTAATTAAATAATGTATCTCTTCCCTTTAATTATGGTAGATACATGTATCTAACCACTTTTGATTCATGTATCCGACTGAAAAAAAGTGGTATAACAAGTAATTTAAATATCTACCAGGATTCTAATTAATTATAGTATAAAGTAGTGAGATTTATGTAGCTTGCTCTAATTAATATTGCATCATTAGTTACCACTACTAAAAAATCACTGTTTTCCCACCAAAAAATGTCCATTGGCTAGCTATTTCCATAGATACTTTGATTGAATCGATGGGAAAAAATATAGTAATGTTTTCATATGAATAAAATTAGGTAAGCTTACCATGCACACTATCTATTTCTCACCATACATTTTCTCGGTAAGATAGTTCGGTAAAAAAATTATGTTCTATAGCACACATTTCAAATTAATTGACGGTGAGAAAAACCCTTATTCATAATAGTGTACCAAAGACTTATCTTACAATATTTGGAAGTAGTCAATCAATTGTAAGGCTAAGGGTTGTTGAAGGATCACTTATAGCTAGTTTTCTGTCTTTAAAACCTATTTAGAACTGATCAGTACTATATATAGGTTCAGGTCTTACCATTAATACAAAATCTACAGTTGTTAGGCAAGAGACTAGCTTAGGACTATGCTAGTAAGATCATAAGATAATCATGTCATCGTCATTTGAATCCCTATCCGAAACTAAATTTAATTGCTAGTGGTAGATATCTATCTATCTATCTATCTATCTATATATATATATACTTTTCGTAAAATTTGTAATCTTAAAAATAAAGATATACATGCACTACATAAAAAATGATCTTTAGCGGCATTAATTAACGGTAATAGCTGAATTGCCGCTAAATATATATGTATTTTTAGCGGCAGTTAGCACTCATTGTATATGTCCCTAAAGCCTTTAGCGACATTGGATCTAATTATGACACTTAACTAATGCCGGTAAAGACTTTAAGACTCTTTACTAATGTGTCTATTTATTGCCGCTAAAAAATGTTTTTGTTGTAGTGACGTCGTCTAGCTTATTACAATCAGGAACGGAGGCAGAAGGGTGCAACCGTGCAAGGAGTTCAATTGATTCAAACTAGAAAAAAATGTTATAAGTATACATTATACGAAAATGATTTTTATTATCTTGCATATATATAATTTATTGAATTTTCTTACCATATTTTTTTTTTTGAATTCTTGATTCCACGATTGACTATAACAAGTAAATATGACATGATAATGTAAAAATTCTTTACACTGACAAAAATAAATAATACTCATGCAGTGCATGACTCTACATTCATTGTAAGGAAGGAAAATAAAAGCTGGAGAATTTAAGTTTTTATGTGGCAATGTACAGGAATTTAAAGGTGGCTAAATAAGACGATCGTACAAACTGTCATTTCTGATCACTTCAAAATTGTAATTAAAATACCAAAAGTAAATTCAGTCTCTTACATTAAATCAATGTGTGAAGAGTACTAACTATACTATCATATTGTATTCAACTACTTATTAAGTTTTTGCTTGTGAGTTCTAATTTAAATATTTATGTAGGATACAAGGCAAAAAAAGAAGAAGGATGTAATCGCGATCACATTATTTGCAAGAATGATATTCAGAAGGATGGTCTTGAACTTTCGACCTTACTTATTAAACTTTAAAAAAATAACCAATCGCTTAATTAAAATAATTTGCTAGACAAATTTTGGTTGTTCATATATAGAGCATAATATGCTTCGAGATTCATATGCTTCAACTTGATGGGGAGAGATAGGGTAATAGATGTAAATATATATTGTAGTTATGTATTTCCTCTTTATGAAGAGTCATTCTTATAATCCACAAAATAATATTTTAAACCTTTTATATGAAAATGTATTTTTAGTAAATTATTGTTGAAAAAGTACCATGGAACTTGATCATATAAGAAATTTTGAATGTGACAATAAAACAGATACTACTAGAAATCGAGTGTACATAAATGAAAATACAATGACTGGACATAAATAAAGCAATATATAGATCGAGGAGGTCATATATAATTAATTAATTGATCGATCGATCGAATACTAGTAATTAAATAAAAGTCATTACAATCTATACGGAGATCAACTACGTACCCACATTCTCTTATTATTGTTATAACTCCCTAGTCAGATCTCTACTAGAATGAGACACTTCTAATTTTCCCAAATTGCAAAAAAAAAAAAATAAAGTACTAAAATTACGACTAGTATTACTAAAGAGTAATGAGTACTGTTCTTAGCAGAATGTCTGCTGAATCTGATGAGCCAGTTCTTCAGCACTAAGTTGGCATTCAATTCCAATCTGCCAAAAAGAGGAAGAAATTACCAATCATTAGCTTTGAAATCTTCACTAATTTAATGATACCACACATTCTCTAATTAAATTTGAATTCAAGTTATATAATATGTACATCGATCGTCAATCAAGTTTAAGAGTAATTAAGACTACTCATAATTTAGAGGAATCTGAATAAACAAAATAGAGGGCTTTTGAGAGAAGTGTGTTCTCAAAAAGGGTGGCAATATTATGTATGTAGAAAAGTTACCTAGTAAGTACAAGTTTGTGTTCCCCACACATGTCTGTTTCACAAAGAGGAATCAAATGATTACTAGGAACTTCTGGAATCACAACTAGTATTATACTAGTACTAGCTTTTTGTTGCTAGTAAAAGTGTTTCCTCAATTGTTCAAACTTGTCATGTCTATCTAGCTCTATTTCAAAACTTTTAAACTATATATGATATTGTCCATGTTGATATATAGATATTTGGAGCAAGCTTAGGTTAATTATACCAAAATGATCATGTATGTGTATAAGTTACCACAAGTGAAAGAAAAAAAAAAGGTACTCACTCACAAATAAGAGAAAATGATATCTCTTGTCTTTTTACCATTCAAATAGAAGAAAATGATCTTTTCAGATCTTTCCGTTATAGGGTAAAACTAATTTTCATAATAGTAAGTATGTAACTTGGGAGTTATTGAGTATGCCTTATTTAAGTTATATAGTCGTGATACTACATACTTTCTCCGTTTTAA
Organism: Solanum stenotomum; assembly: GCF_019186545.1. NCBI lineage: Eukaryota > Viridiplantae > Streptophyta > Magnoliopsida > Solanales > Solanaceae > Solanum > Solanum stenotomum. The sequence continues at coordinate 18,051,448 of NC_064284.1, read as the reverse complement.
TGTTACACAGAGTTTAAGAAAGTAAAGTAAAGTTACAGTACCTTAATGGTGAAGGAGTTGAGCATGGTACCATCAATAGTACTGATGCTAACATGGAGTATTTCAAGTGCGAGATGTTCTAAAGCAGCAATGATCTTCACAGCCTGGCCAGGAATACGTGGAGAAACGGTCTTCAATATGACATTCGCGCCAGAGAATTTCACCTCCACGTCAGCAATGGCTGATTTTGAATTAGCAGCCAGTTCATTATTGACATGACTATCAATGGAAGAATTTGATGAAGTAGTAGGAGATGGTTCAAGTGTCTTGTTAGCTTTATTAGGCTTATATGGACTTGTGGGTTGTGGGGTTCTTGGGCTAATTGGTAAGTTCATTCTGGGGCTAAGTGGTGGTTTTCTTGGACTTAATGGTGAAGGTGTTATTAGTCTTGGACTAATTGGGACTAGTTGTGGTGGTAGTATTCTTGGACTTAAAACTTCACTATAAACTTTGCGTTGTTTCTTGGCTTCTAAGGATTGGAGAACTTGTTGTAGCTCGTTTATGTAATCAACAACCCCACCAATTATTGATGCTTGATCACCCTATTTATTACACAAACACAAAAATAAAACATTAGAAGAAGAAAAAAACAACTTTTATATCTTCAACATGCATGTTTCCACCCAATTATCAACTATCACTTGAGTCGGGTCAAGTGGGGTGAGTCATTAAATGATTTGAATAAATATATATTTGGTTGAATGATTTAATTTCTATGCAAAAAAAAACTATTAGTTAAGTGACTTTCTGTGAGAACAGTTGATAGTTGAGTGACCATGTATTAACTCTGACAAAATCAGAATTTTCACTAAAGTGATTTAAAATATAAAGAAGTAAACATATACTTATCAAATTAAAGAAGTCAATATTTACTATTTATTTAAAAAGTAACCTTTCCCCTAGCTCCAACCCCCTTCCCCTCCAAATCAAAACTCCTTTTACTTTTATTATGTCTTATATATGTGTTAACTAATTAGTATTTGTGTGGAATACAAAAAATTAACAATAGCAGAAAGAATAGTGGCAAAGTATCCATAAATTAGATTTGTGGTTTTAGATGTCTAGAACAACTCATCGATCACAACAACAATAAGGCTCAGTATAATTCGAAAAGTGATATCTGAAAAAGGTGATAATGAAAAGAGAAAGAAGTGTGCGTACTCGTTTAGCATAAAAACAAGGCATCAAAGTGCGTAGCACAGATAGATGTTCATTCATTTGTTTGCGGCGGTTCCTTTCAACTGTTATATGAGAAATCTTATTTTCTATCCCACCACTTATAACCGCCGCTAAATTTTGCCTCTTACTACTTGGTGTATCAGCTTCATGAGTTTCCTCTTCTTGTAAAGTTGCACTCGAACCCGTAGATTTTTGAGAAACTAACTTCCTCTTCCTCCCTTCTTCAGACACCAAACCCGTAATTTCATCAGAGGTTGTCGTCGTCGTCGTCGTTGTAGTCTGGTTGTTGGTATTATTATAAAATTCCGAATTAATACTACTACTACCTCCACCTCCACCTCCACCTCCACCGCCTTCTAAAGCCTCTAAAATACTGAAGATATCACATTCAGAATCTTCAAATAAATCAGATAAACTTTGGTCACCATCCATTTTCAACGGTACGTTCAAAAAAAAGGTAATAATAATACACTATGAAGGAAATTTTTAGTAGATAGAGAGAAAAAAAAATAAGAGGAGATCTAGAAAAGGCAATAAGAGAGACGTTAAGAGAGCAATGGATGGATATTTATTGCTGAATAAATAAAGCTAAGGGTGTTATATAAGTAAATATTTAAAAGAGAATAATAATGGAATATGTACTAAATGTAATATATGAGTTTTAAGTATATAGTGACGTCGAAAGAGTACGAACAGCTTTATAATAATAGGTTAATGATGTAAAGAAAAAAGTTTGGTGAAATTCTAAAACACCAACTTTACCTTTCACGTCTATCTGCACTTTACTTTTATTTGGACTGTACTATGAAATTATGATTTTTAAATTTGTGGATTTATGATTTGGAATTAGGATTTCAAACTATTAAACTTTTCAAGAAAATATGATTTGGAATTTCAATTTTTTTTTAAAATTTAAAATTTGATCTAAAGTTTTATATTTTAAAAAAGACCCATCATTTATTTTGCAAAAAAAAGAAAATTCACACTCTTGAAAAGATTGTTCGTATCATATGTGAAAAGATTATATTAAAGAATAACTGGTTACTATTATTGACTATTGTTCACTCACATTTGAAAGTTTGTAATCACAAACATTTATTTATATAAGAAATATGGAGATACATATACAATTTATCAACGTGATGCCTTAGGATATTCTAATATTTTGTTTATGAATTGTGTGCTCATTTGGTAAGATTGTCTAAGAATTGGAGAATTTGATAGTTCATAACTTATGGAATTTTTAAGTTTATGAAAGAAAATTGAATTCAAATTACATGTCCAAATAAAATTTCAACTTCTAATCAATTTAATTTTAAAAAATAATTTTATGTTGCATGTCCAAACGGGTTCATCATTTAGAGGGTTTCAACCCCAAAAGTTAGCTCATGAGGAGAAGTTTGTCCAAGTCCATATAAAGAGACTAGTTTCCCATCTCTATCGACATGAGACTTCTTAACAGGTAAGATAAAAATTTATCGGTCAATAATAATATATTTAGTACAGTTTCATGAGTAGATTAAGATAGATATCTTGACTCAAAAAGTCAAGTTATTTGGAAAAAGATCCTAGGAAAAAAGAAAAGATCGCAACTATCAAGCTACAAAACAAAATGGAGCAACAAATAGCAAAAAACATTGAAAGAACTACGTAATTACTAAATACTACTACTGAATAAAGATAAGAGGATGTGAGGCTAGCCCCCTATTCATTCCACGTGATTACACTTAGCTACCTATTAACCTTTTACCTTAATCTTCCATTTCCATACCTTTCTATTTGAAGTCATGTGATATGAATTTATCCAAACTCAATAAATAAGTACTTTTGCAAAGTTCACCTTCCCACCGTGGCTCAAACTTTCTACACATGTTGTAAATTTATTACAAATAATTAATTTCAAATCCAGTAAATCAACTAGCTGGAGTAGAATACCAAACCATCTTAGTAAAAAATTACAGGTATATAAGGTTAAAATTATATTTCTGTAACAAGTGTTATAATCCTTTTGATTTCTTTATATTTTTAATCTTTTTTTTTTTTTTTGATTCCATCACTATATGTACTATAACATTTACCTAGCTGCTTTTACATAAATACTAGCTTGTAAGTTGAACCTAATAGAAAGACACTGCAGATTCTTTTCTTGTTTGAAATCATGTCAATGTCTACATAAATAATACAGTATATGTTTATGCTAGTACCTCGAGAGTGTCAAAAGAAAAAGAAACCGTGTTAATGTCTTGATCATATTTAATTTTCCTTGTCCTTGATTGTGACATTAGTTTATTTTCAATAAACACTCCAAGTTAGAATTAAGTTTTTCCTTTTAGTATTGCCGCAAAAGTATTTAGTGACAACTAAATTAATGTTGTTATATCTAGAATCGCTAAAGTTTTTAAATAATTATGTCATATAATTATTGTTCAATATAATATAGTGACAATTATATTATTATCCTTAAATTCTTTATTTGTTGTAGTGTGACAATCCTTTAATTTACTCTCATTAGTAACTTCCCTTTTTGACCATAAAAAATATGGTGCAGTGGATGAAGTTGCTCTTTCCTTAACCAAAGATCTTGAGTTCGAGTCCTGGATATAAAAAGCTTCTTGGTAGGGAGTGTTTCCCTCGAATGGGATCCTATGCGGCGTGAATTCGGAATAGTCAGACACCAAGTGGGAAATAGAAAATATTTCCCTTTTTGAGCAAATATATGCTTCATAGTTAGCCAAGTCTGTATTGTTTTTTAGACTTAGGTTCTAGGTTTTACAGTAGTGATTGCAAAGCACCAAAAAGGCCTCTTGCATGATCTTCACTAATACTTTCCTTTTTCATCAAAACTTTGTTAGATTTAGCAGTCTTTCAAACAGGGTTTGTCTTGCTCTTTCTTAGGTTTTTTTTTTTTTTGGTTTTTCATCCGGTGTTTGATATCCATATTGGAGTCCAATTAAATTTAAGACGTCTAGTTAAAGATAAATGAGTATTTATCACTCCGCCACAATTCTTATTGGCATTTCTTTGGTTTTCTGCTTTGTTAGTAATTACAAAAAAAATAAAATTATTATTATTTGGTTAGTATAATATGAGAACCATAGTCAAATTGAATGTTGTGTAAAGTTTTGTCAGGTAATTGGCCTCTTCAACGACAGTGGCTTTATTGTAGCCGTAGCTACCTCCATATATCAAATTTATTGGACCCACAAATTAAACTTCAATTCATAAGACACCTTTTCCATGTTAATATGCATCAAAATATTGCCATACTACTCCACAGGTTTACGTTTATTATACCTAAAATTTATACAAAAAAAAAATTCAATTTTTCAAATTTTTAATGTCGATAAAAAACCATACATATACATATATGATATATGCATGTATGTATATAACAGGCATATTAATGATAAATCCTCAAATGCCCCTTCCTTGGATTTCCCAACGATGCGTATGTCTTTCTGACCCTTCCTCCATCATGAGCGTTATATATATGTACACCTTCTCTAAGGGACACAACATCCCCGTGGAGATTCGCCCCACCACCTCAAGTTGTGATGCCATATTTGTTCGTGGATCACATGTTATATTTGTCCTCTGAGCGTCATATTAACTCATGAATCGTGATCAAGGATTCTTTAGCATGCGTTAGGATCCGATTCTTCCACGATTACATTTCTTTTTTGTTGCAAACATTAACATGAATAAAGTTTCTTAATCTTATTTAATGAAAAGAAAGAAAATTAAATGACATACATTAATTCTATTTGTGAAACATTCTCTTAATCCATTTATTTAGATCCTGCTCCAGGAATCAAACATACAGTGTCTTGAATGACCAGATCAGATTTAATTAATTTATTCTTATTAAAATCCCAAAAAGATATTTTGTCTTGTCAAAACATCATTGATAGTTCAAAATAGAATATATAACTAGAAAAAGAAGTTTTTGCTTTCAATTTATCTCTGCAACAGTTTAAGTGTTTTTTTTTTCTCTATAAAGGCAAACTCCATATAGTAATAAAAACAATAATTCTTTTCTCTGAATGAGAGTTATCACTGTTCAATAACAAAGTTACTATAAGTATTAATTTATTTATCTCCTAAATATAGAGTGGACCAAACTTGTTGCAGGCCTAATGCATGCAAAATTGACACCAAACTTTAATTTGCTATATATACTGTATATTGTCTTTTAATTTTTATATCTATATATTATGACAATATTAATGTATGTACTTTAGTGATTCAATTTTGGTATATAAATTTCTTTTCTTTTTGGCTTAATACATTGATAATTCCTTCATTTTGTAACTATATTTTACTTAGTTTGCTTGAATTAAGACATGTTGTAATGAAGCACTTGAACAGATAATAAAGTAGTTAGTTCTATTAGACAATTTCAGCTCAACTTTTAGAAAAAAACTTATGTCTACTCTCAACCTTCCATTACGTAGATAAATTAATTACATATAATATGTTACAACTTGCACACATCAACATCAATTGAAATATGTCTTGAGAGTTGAGGATTTATAGTTTATTAATGCTAATGAATATAATTTAAAAAAATGATATATTCAGATACTCAATCACAAGTCATAACAAATCATGGTTAAAGTATAATTTACCACCAAATTGTAAAAAATGTGAATTGAGATAAAAAAGTTAGTGATGTTTTTTTTGTTTTCCACTCGGTGTTCGGAGCCCACAATGGAGCTTCGATTAAATTCAAATTGCGTTCTGCAGGGTCCATTCTGGGGTGGCGCTCCCAACAGGATTTTCTTCATACCCAAGGCTCAAACCTGAGACCCTTAGTTAAGAGTGAAACAGAACCCACTCACCACAACCCATGGTAAAAAGTTAGTGATGTTATGACTCTTGTACTCTGAATTTCCTTAGCAGAGCACTCTAATATTTTTCTTTCGACAAGCTTTAATGGTCTAAACCTACCCTTTCATATTTGATTCTTTTTTTTGTGCTGCATGCAGGTATTACCCCATTTAAGCCAATACACAGTCTTTCATCCTTAGGGAATTTACTTGAAAAATTACATTTTTGTCCTTCAAATGGTCGGTCTTTAATTTTTGCCCTTAACAATCAAACTTATACGTTCTTGCGGACGCGAACATAACTTCTTAAATATTATGAGCGGAAAAAGTTATTTGCTTGAGGAGCAAAAATTAAAGATCAATACACACTCACTACATTAAAAAAAATCTTTACCGGCAATTAATTAATGACAATAGCTTAATTGCCACTAAATATGTACTTTTAGCGGCAATTAACACTCTTTGTATATGTCCCTGAAGCCTTTAGCGACATTGGATCCAATGACAATTAACAAATGCCGGTAAAAGCTTTAACACTTTTTTTAATGTACGTATGAACTATTGCCGCTAAAAGGTGTTTTGTTGTAGTGACTAGGGGTAAAAGTTAACGACCCGAATTACTCAGACAAAGGCTTCTAAGCTCTAAATTATTTTGAAATTATAATCTATGGACTAATTTATCCCACCTGAAAAATAGGATAAAATAATTTCAAGCTGAATATGATAAGGTGAGATATCTCAAAATTGTGTCTGGAATTAGATTAAATTAAATTTATGTTGCATTTAGTAGACGGTATAAATTTATATCATCTATCAAAAGCAATATAAATTTTATCCAAGCTAAATCTTATGTTCCACCTTATCCTACCTATCAAACATACCTTATTATTGTATACATAATAAATATAATACTGAGGTGCGACAGTGAAAAAAGAATTTATAATTATCATCAATTAATATCAAATTCATTTTTAAAAAAAGGTAAATAAATTATGTTGGACAATTTTGAACACGGAAATTTTTGGTATGCAAAGCTGAACACGATGAGTTGAAGTATTGGCGGATTTATATCGATAGGCACTTGTCAAAATGTTCTCTATAAAATATAAATCATTTCCAAGATTCAAAAATTCAAACTTGAGAACAGTTCGAAATTTAAACTTAAATGTCACAACAGGTTACCTAGTCTGTTTCTTGAGCTATCATATCAAATTTGTTAGTATGAATAGTTGTTATTTTGTACCTTCAAAGGCCAATAAGACTTGGTATACAAATTATTAAAAAAAAATATAAATTTTAAGACAAATACAAATTTGTGCTAAAGTAATTCATTTAATTGTGTAGTTTTCAGTTTTCACTTCAAATAGATTGATCTTTAATTGTATAGCGATAAAGAAAATTTTTGGTATGCAAAGCTGAGCACGACGAGTTGAAGTATTCACGGATTTATGCGAGTTTGTCCTTGCAACTGCACCGGCCACTTGCCATTCCTAGCTCAGAATGTCGATAAGCACTTGTCATCTGTAAATCATTCCCAAGATTCAGAAATTCAAAGTTGAAAATATTTTGAAATTTAAACTTAAAAACTATCATAGTACTGAATAATGTCCTCTCTCTTTTTAAATTTGTTTTCTCTAATTAAATTAACCTCACTGACTTTATTACGTTGTATAGTATTATTTTTAATTTTGTAGAAGAATCTCAAACGTAAATTCCGGGATTATTCCCCTGCAACAAAATACAAAACATGTTCCTGGAGAATTTAAATGTCACAACAAGTTACCTAGTCTATTTTTTGAGCTATCATATCAAATTTGTTAGTATGAATAGTTGTTATTTTGTACCTGCAAATGCAAATAAGTCTTGCAATAGTAGTTTCAAAAAAAAATTACAAGGGAAAATGTTAATATGTGAGGGGGCATAGAGCCAGGATATGAAACTTATGAGTTCAAAATAAAGAATTTGATTTTTGATTTTTGTCCTTCAAATAGACTAATCTTTAATTTTTGCCCTTAATAATTGAACTTGTACCTAACAAGCAGTGACAAGTTTAAAGATGAAATACCAGGCACATGAACCCCTGATCCCACCATAAAACTAGGTATTTTATATATGAATTTTCTCAAACATGAATGCTAAATGGTGCATGAATATTTAGTCATTCACCTGAAGAACTAGGGATCAATTGTTAGTTAATACACTTTTTTTTTTAAAGGGATGCACTCATTCTAGAAACGGGGAATAAGTTCTTTAACGCATGACATAACTTGAGTATTATAATGTGAAAATATCTACGTACACCCCGCGAAAAAGTATGTGAGGGAGGGATGAAGGCCAAAATGCGAAGCTTATGAGTATTATATAAAAGGTAATATTCATTAATAAGACAAATTACGATTTGTGCAAAAGTAAGAAAGTACCCGACACTCTAGGTCCGCCCCTATTGGTATAGAGGAGTTATGAGATAGAGAAGGAAGAAAAGCAGAAAGTGAGTAGTAGTTTGTGAGATATGCAGTTAAATGCAAAGCGACAAAATTTTGTAGTGTAAATAAGGTAGGAAGTAAATTAAATTTTGGAGATGGAAGAAGATGAGAGAAGAATAGTGTGATAGGGCCCCAACAAGGAAAGATCTGCAACTTGTCTCTTCAGACATTGCTTAAATTTTGCTTTCAATGCCCACACACGGCATTTCCGTGCCCTTTTATCATACATTTTTATTTTTTAAAATTTAATACCAACTTGAAACTTTTATGTTTCACCATAGATAACACCAACCTGGGTTGTAGTGTAGTGATGAGACTGTTTCATCCTTAATCAGAAGTATGTCTCAATTTCGAACCCTAAATATGGAGAGTATCTCCCACAAATGGATCCTGCAATGCACAATTCGAATTTAGTCAGAACTTACGGACTTCAAATATTGGGTAGCCTGAAAGAGGTGGAGGAGGAGTAAATGCACTGATGGGTGAACGCATGGGAGTGCGTTCTATGACAAAATGCGGAGCAAGAGAACGACACTTTACTTCTTCAATGCCAGTAAAATCAAATCACCAAAGAGATAACTACTACAGGTAAGTTCAACGGTAGAAAAGATTTGACTGTTAAGACTGATGTACTATGTAGTGTAGAAGAACTTTTACCCATTAATACTGTGGTCTAACCTGCTGTAGGAGGTAATGTGACATCCTAGTTTAGGATAAGAGTCCTATGTACAGAAAAGATGATGGGTATATAGCCTTACACCCTAGTGACACATTTTAAAGCCGTGTGGTGCAAGTCTAAAGCAAACAATATCACTAGTCATATGGACATTGCAAATGATATCAAAGTCATTCATATGTCAGTCTTGTCGATGATCGGTCAAAGCTCAACTAAGTTTAGGCAAATCGGTAAAACCTCAGTGCACTAATAGTATGCGACACCCAATGGCAAAATCATCAAAGTTACGACTAAGGAGTGTCAAAGTAAATCATGTGGAAACCAAGGAGTGTCTATATATAATATATGTATGTATACATAAAAAAAATATTCTTACCTAGCTACATAGTATAATTTTTCGATAAAGGAGTGTTGAGTATATGTCAATTTGCTGCCACTGATGACACCCTAGCTTAGAATAAGAGTTCCACATTGCCAAAACACAAAAGAGATGCTCAGTATATAAGTAAGCACGCTTTTCACCCTAACAACGCGTTTCAAAGAGAGCGGACAATATTACTAGGCCTCTCAATTTTCGTGTTACCAATTCGTATTTTTCTAGTATCAGAAATCACCTTTCACATTTACTATCCTCACCAACCCTTTCCAGCTCTCTCTTTCACTGTGCACGCAGTATACTTGTCTGCATGCATGCACCCCTCATTAGAGCAACAACAAGAATGAAGAAGCTAGAAAGCTAGAAGGTACTTGCCAGTTGCCACAACAAACACTGAAATAACAAATAACCAAAAAATTATTTAACTGGAATTCATTATAGAGTCATTACATATATATATATATATATATCGTTGTCATACAGAATTGATACCCTTTTTTTCAGCAAACTACTCAAGTTGCTTTAGCAGACAACAAAAATGATACATCACCTAATATTATAACCTTATGTGACCTATAACCTAACATATTTATGTTTATTGTTTGTGACAAAATGTGTCAAGACCCTTCCGCGATTTTCCAGTATCTTTTCAGTTTCCATAATTCTAAGTTTTCATAGCTAACCTAGATCTTCTGGTGCTAATCTTTCTTTGCTCCTTCGGTTCTATGTATTTCACTTAGAGGTGTATTCTATCTGTCCAAATACATATATATGATTTAAAATGTACGATAAAGTGGACACAAAGATATAATGAAGATTTCCAACCACCACAGGTTTGCATTTGGGATGTCCCTTGAATCCATGTCAGGGCCGTCTTAACCCCTAGGCCACTAAAGCAATCACTTGGGGTCCCATATTTTTGGGGGCTCCCATTTTTTTTTAAAAAAATATACTTATGAATGTTATTTTTTTTTAAAAAAAAATGTATATGTACTATGAGTGCTATGATTTCTACTTAGGAAATTAAATATGAAGTGAATATAGAACCTGAATTTCGTAAAAAATAATTTGATGAAACTATTGATTACGAAATCACAAAGTCCCTTGAAACTAGAGTTGATTAAAAAAATTCCACTCCTATGCAATAGCTCGCAAACCACATATGAGAGGTAACTCACACTAGGCAAGTCTGGTGCGACGAGCTCGACCCAGAAGGCAAACCCCTTGCTTTCGTTGGCAAGGAATTTCGAACTTAAGACCTCCAACATAAAAGTCTCAAGCCCAAACCGCTGGGCCACCCCGAAGGGTTGTCTTAACCTTGAACTTTAACACATGATAGTTATTCTGCTATTGATGGTTTAAATTTATTTTTTGAATTGAAAGTGTTAAGAAAAATAATACATGTAGAAAATAATGATCTAATGAAAATGCGCAATCAAATCAAAGACTTGATTCTTTTCTAAATACACATATTGCTTATAGAATTATGTTAACAGTTTCTCTAACCGTTGCCTCAGCCAAAAGAAGTTTTTCGAAACTAAAATTTATTAATTTTATTTAAGATCAACAATGTCTCAAGAGAGATTGAATGGATTAAGCTATATTATCAAATGAAAAGGAAATATTAAAACAAATTGATTATAAAACAATAACTAATGATTTTGCATCTAAAAAAGCTAGAAAGTAGATTTAAATAAAAGTACATATGATGAAAAAATAAAATATTAGGGCCTCTCCCTTAAATTTCGCTTTAGGCCCCAATCTTGTTGAGTCGACCCTGATCCATGTTTTACCCTAGTTGGAGGGGCGAACTACAAGTATATACTATTGGATGAGGTACATGATGCATGTTAATTGCATACGATATTAAGATAGTTAGTGAATTAGCAAAGCAACAAACCATAGATGATAATTATGAGGAAGCGCCCTGGAAAGTAAGGTTTTAGGTTAAACTGAAATAAAACAAGAAATGCACGATTGCAAGTTTAATCCTCATAACGTGGGACTAAAAGGGATTCCGGTGCCTAAATGCACCCGATTCATATGTGTGAATGGCATGATAGATGAATACTTAATTAACACACACCAAAAATAAGACGGTAAAACTGGTGAAGTATTGTAGAGTACTGTTATACAATAAGATGAATATATCTTTCAAACTTGAAACGTTTAGTAGACCGGTTGTAAAACCAATAATGCTACACAAAATTCAATATTGAACCTCTAAGTAACACATCTACAGGATAAGAGTCGTAAAATCCAGATATTTAGATGGATATAAAAAAAAAATACAATCGAAGAAATATAATGACCGCATTAGACAAAGGTAATGCCTGTTATGATCTGTCATTTCTATACCGACCTCAAAATAAATCGGTCCATAAGTACGATATGATGATAAGTAAGTGTGACAAAAAAAGTAAATCTAAAATCACATAGAAAAAATGTCTCAGAAGTGTTAAAATTCTTCAAAATAAACCTAAAAGTAAAACATTAGAAGTAAAAGGATCCACATGGGCGACACCAACTAATTGGAATTATCGTTTGGATTCTTCTCAGTCATGTTGAGATTGTATCTCACTCTAAGAATAATTGTTATTATATTAAGAAACATCAAACTAATCTTAAAATACATTAATTTATCATTTTTAGATCAAAATGGATGCAAATAGAACACAATGGATATAAGTGATTCATATAAACAACCCCAATAAATTTGAAACTCAATTAATTGATTGATACTCTTGAAATAGACTAATTTGACATCTAAAACTCAAACTCGAGACACTAAATGTGGGATGGAGTCAAAATTAAATATCAGTAATCCTAACTTTACACATTAAGCATATCACCAAATTTGAGTTTTCATACTTTTTTAAAAAATATTTCAAAAGTTGGCGGCCGACAAGAAACGAAATGGTTACTACCCTTTACTCTTTTATTTAAATTTTTATGTCCAAGTGGAAGTAAAACTTAGTAGTCCAATAGGGAAATGAAATGTTATTATATTATTAAAGGGCAAATGGAGAGATGCATATACTGCAATCTGCACACAAACATAAATGAGAATGCAGGACAAATTTTAAAAACAAAGAGAGTAAATATGCGGGGTCCTCCTAACTTCATTCATTTCACAATCTGCAAACTCATTTAAGATCACCACGAAATGTATGAGCTATACATTACTCCCAATTTATTTGTTTTTGAATCAATAACCAATCACCACACAGCTTTAGCAAATCCAAAATATATGTACATAAATCCACGCAGGCAAACATATTTTATTTTTGGAGCTGAAATTTCGGGAGTTCTAGGGGATTGTGATACCCAATAATAAGAAGGGGGGTGGGGTGGGTGAGGGAGTAGAGGGACCTACTACCTTGATTGCTGTATAGATTTCCATGTCCCATTCGGATGTCTTGTCCCCATTCTTCCCTGTAACGGTTGAAAGACTGTGTTTATGCCTGCTGGTTCAAGCCCCTTTCCTCATCTCTTCAACAAAAAAGAATAAACAAATCAATTTGAATTTAAAAGACACAAACAAAATATATACAAAAGAGATTTGTTTGTCACTTGTCCCAATCTTATATCTCAATTTAGTGCACTAACTGCCCTTTTTCCAAGTAAGAACCTTTTGGGCCCTCCAATTCTTAGGATACCATACAAAGCTGATGTACAACTTAAACAAACACTTAAATGCATTTTTTCTTGTCTTTGGTTTGTCCTCTAACCTCTTATAATGCACGGAGTAAACATCATGTCCATTTACAACAACAACATATGCACTGAAATCTCCATGGAATCTGGGGAGGGTGATGTGTATGCAGCCTTACCCTTACCTTGTGAAGGTAGATAGGTGGTTTTTGATAGACCCTCGGCTCAAGTAAAGCAAATAAAAGAAAATATAGTAGTTAACAAACTATATAAAAAATAATGGAGAAAAGTAGCATCAACAACAAATAGTACGATAAACGAAGCAGAAGAACCATTAGGTAAAAATTAAAATCGAAGAAAAAGGTAATAGGAGAGTACTAATAAAGAAAACTCGACAATGCTCGACTACCTATTAACCTTTCACCCAAATTTTTGACCTCCACATCCTCCTATCTTGGGTCATGTCCATGGTAAACTACATGTGTGTCATGTCTTTGTCTAATCACCTCTCTCAAATACTTATTCGGCCTACCTCTACCCCTCCTAAGACCCACCATAGCCAACATCTCACCTTCTCATTGGGACATCTCCTTCACATGTCCAAACTATCTCAATCTATCCTCCCTCATCTTGTCCACCACAGAAGTCACTTTCACCTTGTCCCAAATATCTTCGTTCCTAATCCTATCTCTCCTAGTATGTCCACACATCCATTTCAACGTGCTCATTTCCGTTACTTTCATCTTCTAGACGTGTGAGTTCTTAACCAACCAACACTCTGCCCCATACAACATAATTGGTCTAGCAACTACTTTATGTGCACAAATATAATTTTAATTTATACATCTCTCTATCCAGTTGCTACGTCTAACTCAAACCATACTCATTTTCTATTTAATGTATCTTTAACCATTGATGTACATCATGCAGTTAATATATGGGCTAAGTCACACGCAAAAAGAAAATAATGCAAATGTGCAAGAAAGATGCCCCTACTTGGGCTAAAGTTGTACTCTCAATAATATGATTAATTTCGTTTTTGGAAGCTGCTCTTTTAGTTACCTAGAGAGGTAATCCCAATGAGGGTTTCCTTCAGCCTTTAGGTGATGGTGACTAGTGAGTAACTGAGGTGGTTGGCATCATGTAATTCCAAGCTCCAATTTCTAGCCCCACACCATATAGCAGGAATGTCTTGAATTTCAGGTCCCTAAAGCAAAGATAGTGAAACCTCAATAAACTTACCCTACAAAATAGAGGGACAAATTTTTTTCATATTTCTCCATCTAAACTATATTAAAAGACTCTAATTCACATAAAACTAGATTATTGAACAAGTCCAGAACTATTAAGCACTCTAACATCGACAGCTGTTGTAGTACTAACTACTAACTCCTATGCGCATTCAGAAGAAACACAAGCGAGATACCTGTCTTGAAAACCCAAAAATGAACAGCTAAATACTACTTCTGAATAACAACTTAATAGAAATGTGACAAGCAGAGGTAATTTCATAGAAATGCAACTATTTAAACTGATTCCGTCAACACTCATTTTCTGTTCAATTCTAACTTCTGTCTGTTGGAATGGATAAACCCAATGACATATCAAGTATCCTCAAACTTTTACTGATTAACTTCTCTGCTGCTGTCAAACCAAACACTGATCAAAGGCAATAGACCTGTATGATTTGATTGAAAATTGAGACACTTTTAGATTCTCATGACTTAAAGAATAGTCTGCCAAAGACCACAATCATGTGCAGGAAGTCAATTGTTTGAATATTATAGATTTCAACTCAGTGTTATAACATAAGGAGATCTAGCTTGATCTGATGAACGAGTCTCAGACTTAACCATGTCCCAAGGATGCAGCTACTATTATCACTCCCATAAATGAGTGTTAACAGAAGGTTAGACCCCATAATGATGAATATAAAAGTCTCTTACAAATATTTTCGTGAAGTTATTACTTAATTATCACCTTTTCTTCTAAAAATTTGCTAGTAATATTTCTTGTGCTCAGATAATAAAAAAAATTGTCACTATGCTTGTAAGTTGTAAGAGACTACCTTTTAAGGTTTATTGTACTGCTTGATACAGAAGCCCACAACTTAGGATATACATTTTGGGAAGAGCATTTGTTGTTGTCCCTGTTCCACAAACTAGAGAACTAAACATTAAAAAATTTAGGCTTCAACCTATGTTGCTATGAACTTGCATACAAGTATGTACCAGGTAAGTATTTGGTTGCATAAGTTCAACGTTTAGTAAATTTTGAAGGATCTTTATGAAGCACCAATACACACGTTACACCTGTTTGACACATAATATATCAAGGCAAATGAAAAGTTTTTATGTAAGATGGGTCCTGTTACCAGTTTAAAAAAAAGTCTAAGTAAGATGGGATGGGCTTCGACAACTGGTAACTGATAGAACTTACTACTTAAGTATCTTGAGAATATCACTTGTGTCATTAAAGTAAACAATTACATTCACCCAAGTGAGAGCTAAGGGGTCATCCGCTTATTCCACTTGCATAGTTCTGAACCTCCTAGCCCAATTTAAGAACTCAGTTGACCAAGGGCTTTGGCAGATTTTCCATCAACAGGTAAGACTATCAGCATGAATGGCTGACAAAAACAGATGACAACCTGATGACACACCCCTAATGTGGTTTGTAGAGCACGGATGCAGCTATGGAAGCCTATAGAAATAGAATATTGCCTTTAATATCATTTATGGGTCAGCATATAAAGTATCAACCTTAAACAAGAAGTGCAATAGCAGTGATAAGGCCCAAATCTCAAATATCCTGCCGTTAGTCATAATTGGAGTAAATTCTTGAGGTACAGGAGTTTCTGAAAATGAGGAAGACCAGGTAAAAGGATGAGGAAAATAGACCAGAAGACGGATCAAATTGTATCTTGGATTGAAAAGAGAAAGAAGACAAATCAATCAAGCTACTATGCTTCAACCACAACCTAGATAGAGTAGGCTACGAATCCTCTATATACCTTTATCAGGAACCAGTATCAACCTTATATCAGTTAGTAACAAGAGTTACAAGACTCTAATGTTTTGTCTTTTAACACAAATTTGGGGTTTCATAAAGCTTGTGGATCTCTAAGTCTTACAATTATCCATGTTCAGGCCTAATCTAAGTTTAACAAAGACAACTAGGCCAGGTCCCAACTAATTAGTATTGCATTCATAGATTTTTTTTTAATTTTTTTGATAAAGGTAAAGTTGTATTCTTCAGCATTATGGGTATGCTGGCTACCTCCAAAAAGTTACAAGCTATTTCCATAATTACATAGATCCTAGGAAATCTACCAATTGTTCTACTTCTTCTATACCATCTTCTTTACACCAAAAATACAACATGTTGATGCAATTTTCTTTCACCTTCTGAATAGTGTTAGTAATATTCTCATGACACCTGAGGTTTCTTTGCTTCCATAGTATTCTATAAAAGAATGTAATAAAGAAAATAAAAAGTACAGACAAAGAGAAAGCAAATTTGTGATAGGTTAAAAGAAGAGATATGAAAGGATAACAGAAGCATCTTATATAAGCAGACAGATACATTAGCTTCAACAATGTATAAACTCTTGAACAGCAGGGTACAGGGTCTTGTTTTGAGATGAGTTCCCTACAACAGGTAGGGTCTATGCAGCCTTATCCTACCTTGTGAAGATAGAGAGGCTGAATGAGATTCCTGACAAAGGAAAATCTTAAAGGAAGTTCTACCACCCCATATGTGCATCTGCATGTCAAAAACCAACTTTAAATCTGAAGAAGCTTTTCATTGTTTCCTCCCTTGTATTAGAACCAATTCATAGCAGCAAAGGTCGGTGCTTTTGATATTAACAGAAATCTTCACAATTAACTGGAAAATACAGGTGACCTCCAATACTATGGAAGCAGGATCTGACCTTTGAGAATTGACACCTTCTTTAGCCATCCACTACTAATTCCTGAAATTTGAGCATATGCTGACAACATGTCAGAAATACTACTTATCACAATAAACTTTGTACATTATTTGCTCTAAACAACACTAGCTAATAAAGACAATTTAGATTATTCTGTCTTATTGAATTCACAAGTGTGGACCAAATACTCAGGCACTAAGAGTGCTTTTAGCTAGTTAAATTGAAATTACATTAGAGGACTTCTATGAAATAATTCCCTTGTCTATATGAACCATATTGACATAGATGTTAGGCTTCTTGTATAAACTAGCTTAAACATAATACAGCAATAACACACAGTCTGATGATTCAACCTTCATTTGTGTATCAAAAATTTTGTTCAAATTCAGAAAAGACGAAGGTAAAAAGGCAGTGAGGCAAATTAGGTAGAGATGAACTTAGAACGGAACTTTTCTTACCAAATTTAGGTCAGCCATGAAGGAACCATAATACAGCTGAAAACCAAACACAGAGAACCAGTGAGCATATCATTCAAACTTGATCTGTGGTTCTAGTACTGAGGATCTTTAAGTTCAACTCTAACAGAAACCAATGTCAATCCTTCTGCAAGTAATATAGCTTCATATTTCATAACCTTGTACCCTGAAGTGATTGATCCTCTATTTCTGAAATGTCAAGATCAAGAACCTCCGTGTCTAATCTCAAGATGTGTGAATCCAAGCACCTTTCAGTAAAGAAGCTAAAGTCATTTGAGATCCACTGCAGCAATGTCATCTTAACGGAGAAAATCATTGCCACCAAAGACTGAACTGCCCAAAGAAAAAGATATTACATTCGGAGAGTTCTATGAATGACCATCTGGACCGACACTACAGAATATGTAATGCTGTCATGATGCAGACTTTGAAATAGAAACTGCGATATAAAAGGCCTACTTATACATTTCATTTGGAATGCAGAAATTTTGTTTATATGGTAGTTCATTCTTTTAGTAACTATTGTTTGTATGAGTTGTCACAACACGTAAATGAATAACAACCTCATCCTTTGATGCAACTCATGTTGTCTCCGAAATTAGCAGGACCACAGGAACAAACACTACATGAGCAGCTAACTTGGCTTCTCACTTTGGAAAGTAATGGCTATTGTAGAGCACTTTGCAATTCATAATGAAATGGTTTGTAAAGGTGAGAGATTTGGGCAAATTGATGTGGTGGCAAGAGGAATGCCTTTGAGGCAACTTTTTGGCTTAGGTAAATGCAGTACATAGATTTAGGAAGTCGAAGATCGTGGAGATCTATTTTGTGAAATCAAATTCAGCGATTTTAGAATAGCACTTTGATACTTTTTCGAAGTAACAGATATGAAGAAGGCAAATGAATTCTTAGGAAAAAAATTAATTAAACAAAAGAGTATATTAGAAGGGAAAATTAATTCAGACCACCATATCTTTGCATTAATAATAAAATATACTAAAAGAATTATTGCAAAAAAAATCAAAACAGGAGAGGTAAGCTTAATATCATAAACAACAAGGGAGGTTATCGTGAAGAATCCAAACGTGGGGAGAGGTCTCTGAATTTATCCCTAATATAGAAGTAATTAAGTAGGGGTAATTGCTTCAGAAAATGTAGGTAGTTTTTGTACATTGGAGTTCTTGTACAATCTTGAAACAAAAGTAAAGGCAAAGGAACCATAGGCAACTAGAACTTAATTATTTTTCACAAGATTTCTCCAAATAAATGCATCTAATGTGAAGCAGTATTTTTCAGAGGAAAGGGAATTATTTCTTTAACAAAATGCTTCCTAGACACTACTGCAATCAGTTATCACCCTGCAGGATTCCAATTTTTTTAAAACCGAAGTTTGGCTCAACATAACAAGATAAGATTTCATGCATTAGTATTTTTTTTAATTGGTTTCATGCATTAGTATCAATGTCAAGTCTTTTCCTCATAATTGATTTAAGAATGAATCACCAGATGAGAAGACCCAATGTAAAATGTATACCTCATTACTGCACTCAGCTGTTGATTTTGTGGACTCCCACAGCGTTCTGTAATCCATCAATAACGTACTTGCATGTCAGCTGATTTGGCGCAAAACCCACTTTCCTCATTTTATCTTGAAATTTCATCAATTTTGCAATATCACCTTCACCACTTAGAAGCCTGACAATTGTGTTGTAACAAACTGTGTCAAATATTTTAAATTCTTGAGCAAAGAAGCTTAACAGCGACTGAGCCTCACAGAAATTGTTCTCCCCACATTGACCATTTATTAAAGCTCTACAGACTTCAATATCAGGTGGCACATCACAATCAGTCATTTCTCTCATCAAGGAGTTAGCATCCATGCTTCGGCCTAATTTACACAAACATTTAATTATAGCTCTATATGTACCAATATCAGGCTTCAAATATTTTGATACCATCTCTGCTTTCAAGCATAAAGCCTCATCGGGGAAATTGCATCTGCAGAAAGATTCAATCAACTCCCCGTAGACCATATTGCCAGGCTCATATCTGTTGCCAGATACTCTATCAATTAGAGCTTTGGCTGCAAATGGTCGATTCTCAATACAAAGTGCAGCAATAAGATAATTGTATATATCATGAGATACTACAAATCTAAATCTTTGAAGCTCGGTGACTAAATTCACAGCTGAAACCAAATTATCCTGTTTTTGATATCCTTGTACAAGAACTGAACAAGTGAACTTATCAGGATACATCCCTTCTCCAATCATGTCATGCAACAGAAAACGTGCCTCTTGCATCATCCCCTCTTTGCAATAACCATAAATAAGAGTGTTATACAAAATAACATCTGGTTTTAACCCTCTGTCAGCCATCCTTATAAACAACTGATGAGCATCTTTCACATTTCCCTTTTTACAAAAGCCATTTATCAAAGAAGTATATGTGAACAAATCTGGTGATACATCTCTAACGTACATAATTTGATACAAGTGAACTGCATCTTTCATTCTTCCTTTCCTACAATAGCTACTAACTAAAGTATTATATGTAACTATATCAGGTTGAAACCCTTCTTCTTCCATTTTCTCCAAGAATTCATTAACCTTGTTCACATCTTCATCCTTGCACAAGACATGGGTTAATAAATTAAAGGTACACGAATTCGGGTGCACTCCAATTCTTTCCATTTCAGCATAAACTTCCCAACATTTTTTGCTATAATTCAACTTTGAAAGACCAGTTAAAAGGCAGTTCACAGTAATAACACTCGGGTACATTCCATGCTTCACCGTCTTTCTAAACGCTCTAAATCCATCTTTCACCATGTTTACCTTGAGAAAAGCCTTAATTAGCATATCAAACACAACAGGGTCCCAATTACACAGACCACTAGATGAAAGCAAACTTTCAAACACATCCACACTCTCCATTCCATCTCTCTTCAAATCAACCAATTCAGACAAAAATTTCATTGCTTGTGAAAAGTTCCTTGTCCAAGTCAGTATATGAATTACAAGACAGTAGTTTTGAGTGTTAGGCTCCACACCCAAATCATTCTTGACCCAGTTAAAGAAACTAAGAGCACTACATGAATCAGACTGGCATCTCAACAGAACCCTTGAGATTTCACTGTTACTGAAATAACTAATAAGCCCATTATCTTGGATGGTTTTCTGAAGGAGGGACAAATGGTCATTGTTTCTGTTCTTTAGAGCTGAACATATCAGACTCACTGTGTTTTGGGGGTTTTGGGTTTTAGGTAGAAAGTTATGCAGAGGGTTTGAAAAGGGTCTGCCAGACCCACTATAATCTGTTAGAATTTGGACACAATTTGATGATGAAAAATTCAGTCTTGAATGAAGATTCTTGAAACTAATAAGTAATTCTCCATTTGAACAAGTAGATTTAATTGATTTTTGCGTTAGATTCATGGGAAAAATCAAGAAAAATGGAGCTAATTTCTTCAACGAGTAAAGTAAATTTGAATATAGATAGAGAGAGGATTACCGAAGGAGACTGAAATTTGAAGAATCTGGTTCTACCATGTCCGCAAAATTAAATTTGGCAGAGCAGAGGAGTGAAAAGCTCTGCTGCGCTGCGTTTGTTTGCGGGAACAAATCTTCGCCCTTGGCATTCGTTGCCAACAGACGTTATGTTATTCGGGTTTATTCATTGTCGGTTCAATTTATTTATTAAAAAAATTACTAAAATACATGACTTATGTTTTTTTTATTTTTAATATTTTCTTCTATTTTTAAAATTGCTTATTTCTTTAATGTATTTGAGTTACATATTAATGTATTCGAATCAGTATTTAGTATATCTGAGCTATATATTATGTATCCGATTTATTTTATAATATATCCAAGCTACATATTATGTATCCAATTTATGTTATAATGTATCCGAGCTACTCTTTAATATATCCGGTTTGTGTTACTTTTTAAGAAATTAATGTAATTACAAACTAATAAGGAATAGATTGTAATTTCATATTAAAACTATGAAATTTATGTAAATTATACTTATTTATTTTTAATAGAAAACGGTTCCGATTTATACGGGGCCATATTGATTTCTGCACCTATATTCCCAATCAGCTTAGACCCAAGCCCAAGTAGATCCAGATAACAGGCCCAATTATGTATTCCTCTTAAGATACTTCATAGACTTGGCCTGTTTGGCACTTCTGCTGGATTTCATTGGATACAAGCAATTCCCAAAATAAAGAAATTTCATAAGTTTAGGAGGAAATTACTTACTTTAGTTTGCAATATTATGAATCTTATTAGATTTTGATGTGTCTGGATACGTCTAGATACATGTATTTTGGGATATATATGGTCAAAATTAGCTGTGATTTATTCTGGATACAGTGTACCAAAGTGAATTTGCATGTAACTGGGATACGTAGACAAATTCCCTCGCCTCCCTCCCATCTCGCTCACTACTCTTCTATGTAGATGACATCCTAAATACATGTGAATCACACCAGATACATACAGATATATGTATCTAGTGTGACTCACATGTATCTGGGACACATGACTATCTTCCTTCCCATCTCTCTTGCTTCTCTTCCTATTTTAGTGTATCTGGTAGCAAAACTACATATATCTAGATGTATTTTTCTCAATATATGGTAGACAACTCTTAATTAATGGTAAAATACGTAATTATTTGAAAGTATATATAGATAGAGTTAATATATATGGTATATATAAATGTATGTCTAATAAGACCGTTTTTCCTTTTTCAAAAAAAAAAACTACGTAATCAAACAAACATTTTCATCTAATCTATTAAATTTCAAATTCGATTTATTTTGATAGAGTTAATATATATATATAGTATTTATTTTGAATTTTGTGAATTTGTTACAAATTGGAATGGATTGATATCAACCAGTTTTGCGTGAATCGGGGGAATTAAAATCAATTTTACGTTAATATTCCATATTAAGTGCAATAGACACATATATAATGTATCACAATTAATGTATTCAGACAACCAGTTATGTATCCGAATGACTGATATTTTAAGGGATTTTTTGTAAAATAGTAAAGAGTAGGAATTTAATGTAATTTAGATCTTACACTATGAGATTTATGTAAGTTATACAAAAAAATTACTCCATCCCAATTTATATGACTTACCTTCCCTTTTATTCAATCTTAAAAGAAATGATATATTTCTATGTTTAGTAAAGTTTAACTTAAAAATTTCTATTCTACCTCTAATGAACTGATTTATAGCTACACAAATATTTATGACTTAATTTAGAACACATCTTTTTTAAACATCATATCAAGTCAAACTATATCATATAAGTAGGAATAGAGATTAAATTTTTACTAAATATAGAAATGTGTTATTCCTTTTAAAATTGACTAAAATGAAAAGTGAGTTATATAAAATCGATGGAGTAATATTTTTGTGCCATGTGGCATATTAGAGGGTAAATAGTTTCAAAAATAATTTTTGAGGGGATAATTAAGACTTCTTATAGTTTAGGAGAGGTAAATAGTTTCGAAAATCCATATTTGAGGAACAATTAAAACTTCTCATAATCTAGGTGTGCATTTAATAGAAGTCAAACAAATCCGACCCTAAAATATAAGGATTGATTGTAGAAGTGTTTTTTGTTAGTTTTGATTGGCAAATTTGAGGAAGTTCTTCAACTACAAGGGCATATTTGAGACCTAATCCAAATGCAGGGCAAATTTGTTATATTTATAAAGTTGAAGGACAAATATGAGTCATTCCAATAACGACAAAGACATATTTAAGATCAAATTATTCTATTTTTCAATAGTTGAAGGGCATTTTTTGGCCCTTTGCAAATGATTAAAAGATGTTACAAAACTTGAAAGCTTGTGATACATATTAATTCCGGGACTACAACAACTAAAGATGACCACATGAAAACAAAATAGATATCATCATCATTATTAGCAAATGGTTAAACTAAAACATCTAATAAAGTGCTAATGCCTTGCTTCCTAGTAACAAATTGGTTGCAAAATTGTCCTTGATTCATCATGATCTTGAGTTAATTAAGTTACTTTCTTAGAAGATTAATTAGGAACTAAGAGAATCTCTGATAATCATATGGGAAGTTTGATTCAAATCCCATTGAGTTAAATTGGTAATCTGCCTCATTTTGCTGAGAAGTTCCTTCAGACATGTTATTAAAGGAAGGGGGAAAATTCTCCACAAAGTTGTTGTTTGGAATTGTGGATGAATTAGTCAAAAAGTTGTAATCTTGATGATCGTGGGACGACGATGAAGGGTAATTATTAAACGAGGGTATATATGGCACATTGTTAGGATGATCATGGTGAGTACTATTGAAGTTGAAGTCGTCTTTGGAGATACTAAGGTTTTTTTGAAAATTCAGGAGAATTTCATTCGAGTTTTGATGTGGGGTAGGGATTAGTTGTTGATATTGTTTGTGATTTCCTATGTTTGGTTCTTGAATTTGATGTATTGCTATAGGCAAAGGTGGTGGTGCTGGATTCACATTACTGACACTAGCACCACCACCTTGATTACAAGTGTGCCTTCCTCGATACGTGACTTCGAAAATGGTGGGATCTTCATCGGATCTTTGAACTTGTTTCGTAGCCAAACAACCTTGGACATGTCGAAGTGTGCATCTGTAATAACCTCTGCATTTAACAAACAAAAAATATAAGTACATCAATGTTTTAAGTATATATAGATTCAAACATTTTAATCTTAATATGTACTACGTTACCTTGGATGTTTAGCACCAAGGATATCTTTCTGTCCATATTTTCTCCAACTATAACCATCATCAAGAGTCCCTTCAATTGGCGCCCCTGGATGAATTTGAACTTGCTTTGTCCAACGCGGTGTACTGCTCTTTCTGTAACATTATAAGTTTAGTAATCATACGTGAAAAATTTAATTATAAGAAGAAAAAAAAATTATAAACCTCTTGCGTGTAGCATGATGATCTTTAGGCTCAAGATCACGATCACGATCAGAATCTTCACTTGATCGCGGAGAATCAGACATTCCAATAATCGGAATAGCAGGGGAACTAGAATGTGCTAGTAATGAATTAGAATTATCTCCAGTAGTATTATATTGTAGCAAGGACAGAGCCCTATCAAATTTGGACTGGATATTCTGAATCAAGAATTCCCTAGTGTTTTCGGACGAATTAGACGATGAATTATAATTAGGAGCATTAAGATGAAGTTGGAGCTGTTGAACAAGATCCCTTCCTTGAGTTAATTCACTTACAAGTCTATTAAACTCATGACTATTATTGTCAGCTGCGTAATTATCCATTTGAGAAATTAACTCGAACGTGAAATAATGCAAGACTGGGGAGAGACAGAGTATAATAGGAGTTGTTGGTTAACCATACAAGAATTTGTGATTTTGAATGTAAAGAAGAGATTATATATAAAGGGGATGAAAATAAATTGATAGTAACAAAGGGAATGGAGAAAGTTTGACTGAAGAATAGTTTGGTTAGACCAGTCTTTGGTCAAGGGAATTATAGTATAAGTAAGCAAGTCTAATTGTTGACTATTTCAAACTAATAACTTATAATAACATGTCTATTGAACTGTTATTTTAAGGTTTTGAACTCAAAAATCCACCTCCATGGGGAGTTGGGGGGGTGGGGTAGGGGAAAATAAAGTTGGTCTTTGATAATATAATGTTGGAGCAATAAATATTAGAGTTGGGAATGGAAGTCAAAAATATGGAGAAAATGGAATGATCAACCGAAAATGAAGACCAAAAGAACCTTCTTGCCGCGTTTACTGTTCCTCTTAAATTTAAATCCTTCGATCTGTTTTACTTGTCGTTCTTATAATCCAAAATAGTTGTTAATTATTTCCTTCGTTACG
Organism: Solanum stenotomum; assembly: GCF_019186545.1. Classification (NCBI taxonomy): domain Eukaryota; kingdom Viridiplantae; phylum Streptophyta; class Magnoliopsida; order Solanales; family Solanaceae; genus Solanum; species Solanum stenotomum. Next base: position 18,025,904 of record NC_064284.1, on the reverse strand, counting down.
TTTCAATTTTTTTGGTCTTATGTTTAACTTGATATAGAGTTTAAGAAAGTAAAAAGAATTTTGAATTTTGTGGTCTTAGGTTAAAAATATGTCAATTGTATTAAATATTCTTTAATCTTGTGATCTTAAATATGTCATGCAGAAAGATAAGTTGTTAAAAGGGAAAAGAGAAATAGATTATAACGAAAAATAGTCGAATAAATTTATATGAATGGAATGTTAGCTTCCACTTTTATTTTAACTCAATAAAAAATTAATATGGTGAAAAGAAAAAAAATAAAAATAAATAAGAATAAATTGACAAATGACCTTTTTAATAAATATATTTTTAAAGGACGCGAAGAAAAAAAGAAAAAAAATAGGACCAGTTGTAGTAATTCGGTGCATGTTTGATCCCCAACTTCTTAATGGCCAAAAACTACTTCAAAGGTGTGATTGTGAAAGTTATAGTTTAGAAATCATTTACTAAATCATTTTTCATAGTTGATTGGATATAAAAGATTAGGTGCATGACTCTCCTTTCAATTTATGTGACTCGATTAGAATATGAGAGTCAAATTAATTGATCTTCAACATAAATTAATTCAAATATATAAAAATTACATAAAAAATATTTGAAAGAAATCATGATTAAAAAAATATTGTTTGACTCTTTTAAATACTCATAACTAGGACACATAAAGTGGAACAAAATGAATATATGATAATTTTGTAAAAGATGAACGATCTAACATGAATCTCAACATAATTCTTATGATTTTGCACAATGCTTAAGAAATCATAAATAAGAAGATAGTTTTACTAATTCACCCTTTAAAAAGTTCTTGGGAATTTTACAAACAAATGTGAAAACTTTCAAAAAATTAATAATTTCAAGGATAATATAGGATAAATTGAATTAATGATTTCTTAATTTAATGATGAACAACTAATACGCTACAACTATTTTTAGTATAATGATCAACTAATATGGGACAGAGAAAGTATATTTTTGGCATTAAATTAAGGAGGAAACTTGAGATCAAGTAATTGTTGCGACACACTTTTAGTTTCTAGAGAAAAATAATGCACGTCTATAAGTGATTGATATTCATTCTTACATTTTTGTTGAAAAACATATTCAACTTTTCATAATTTGATCAAAGGACCCTAGAAAGGAAAACATTGTCGTCTTAGTAATTATTTCAAGCCATCAACTTATAAATTTCTTATGTCAAAGTTTTGATATATACACAATTATATTATACTAAGAAATTCACTTAAATATATAAATAATTTATTCAAAATTCAATAAGCTATCATTTCTAGAATTCAGAATCCACAAACTCCGCCTATCAACCTCTCATTACAAATAGTGGCACTCAACATGCATGGACGTTACATTCTTTTTCTTTAATTAGTTATAGTATAATGTTCATCATAAAATTTAGTAGTAATATTTTAACAGAAACAGTACTACATACTCAACAGTCAACACTTCCCATTTTTGTTTTGTTTTTATTTTGTAGGCATTGACCATTCAAGATATATTTTTGACTATTGACTCTACTATGAGCTAGATCTCCAATTTTATTTTATTTTATTTTAATTGGTAGACCGTGAAGAGTGAAAAGGAAAAATAAAATATGTACAGGTTGTGCTCTTCTAATTTTTAAGAAAAAAGGACCAACTAGTTATTTATAATAGGAAAATGTCCATGTGAGGTCCTCTAGATTTTAATTAATTATATGAGTAAACTTAATTACTCTGACTGTAGTATAAAATGTCTTTTAAAAGCGCGGTATATAACTAATTCTAAGATAATCTGTTTTTAATATAATGAAAAATTATGCAATAATATAGATAAACTATCAAGAAAAGAATACATATATGCGAATAGTATACAACACATGGACAAATATTTGAAATATATTTTGTTGCAATTTTTACTTCTTTAGCTGGTAAAATATGGTAGAGCCTATAATTTGTTCTGAAAAAAATTATGAAATCACGAGCTATTTATTTTTCCCTTTTTTTTTCCTTCTACTGGTTTGACTCATAGAGTCATAGTTCAATTTTATTTGACTTAAACATTTGCTTTGAATAACTTTAAATAAGTTGCTAAACATTGTCCCAAAACTTGCGCTAGTCAAAGTTAACCTTATATTAATATTAAGAATATACAATCTTTGATCCTTAAGTAGTAAATGAGCTAATTAATTCTTTTCATTTCATTACACATTATAATAATAATAATAATAATAATAATAATAATATATGTATACAATTATCCGTCATGAAATTCAGCGCTTTATTTTTAAATTTTCTGAATGTAAATTTGAATTAATCGAATAAACCCAGTATGAGAAAAAAATTTGAAAAGAAACTCTTCTGTCCAACTAGAATATTTAAATGGTTATTTATGTATATTAATTATGCAAATTCTTAATTATTGCTTAGGTCTTTAATCCGTCTTTACTTAATTTCGAGTAGTCAAAAGCCATTAACTTAAGAATATAATTAATGTTGAATACCATTCACTAATTAAGACTCAATAGTGCTTATTGATTATGCACATCCTTAATTATTGCTTTAGTCTTTTATTCTTCTTTACTTAATTTCGAGTAGTCAAAAAAACCATTAACTTAAGAATATAATTTACGTGGAATATACCATTCACTAATTAAGACTCAATAATTCTAATTGAAAAAAAGTATCTGCATGGTCTACTCCATGTACTAGAACTAGAAACATGACAGAATTAGTTTAACGTCATATATATGTCATACACCAATATTATATTAACTATATTTGAGCAAAGTAGTTACGTGAACAAAGTCAAAACATGGTATACGTTTGAGTACTCTATGAGTAATTGTGTTCTTGTCTCTAAATTAAATGGCAAATACGGTTAAACCTTGATAATATTTATTTGAAAATTTTATGATTGTTCTAATAAAGTAATGTTATATATGTATACTAATTACTAAATATTTGATATTATTTAATTTGTGTATCATAAAGAATGAATGTATTATTTGTTAATTAATTTAACCCCAAAAAAATAGAAAAAGTATGAATGCAGGAAAAAATAAACATATTAGCTTTTTCTCGTAAAGTTATGAGCACTATTTAAGTACACTTTTTTTATTATAGATATTTGTATTAGAATTTATTATGTGTAGGTTATCATAAATATTTTAATATTTTATTTTTATACATAATATATTTCTTACAAAATATTATTACACAATATTTGAGTATGACTATTATAAAAGTATAATTTACAATAGTATATATATGGATATAATGAATGACACTGTTATAATTTTACAAAGAGTACCAATATTTATCATAATTTTCTTAATGGATGTGTCAAGTTCAAATGTGACAAGTAAAAGTGAACGGAGGGAGTAGCTTGACGAGTAAATGAAATATACTTTCTCCGGTCACTTTTACTTATTTATTTTGGACCTTGTATGTTAGTTAAGAAATAATGATTGATATGATTGTTATATCACTGTAATGATCATATTGATTGATGTTTAGTCGTAAGTCTTGAAAAATAATTTAAAAATTGGGAATCAATATTATCAAAGATATAACATGTAAAATATTAATATACCAAAAGTAACAAATTAAATTAAAAACATTTTAAATATAATTGACAAATAAAAGTGAATGAAAAAAGTCTAGACTTTCACTTATTGGACAAAGTAGGTTCTAAATGGATGGAAAAAAAGAGGTTCTAGATAACTTATAATGTTGGAATAAGATATTGTCGGAGATATATAATAATGAGAAATGCTATATGTGTTCAATTTTCTTCTTATTTTTAATTTATTGCCTTTTATCATTTCTCATTATTTACTACATAAATGAATTTGAGCAATAAAATGATTTAGTACGTGGACACATGACAATTAAACTGGAATAACATTTGCTACAACAAAATGACTTTTACCGACACTAAATACGCACATTAACAACGAGTATCAAAAGTCTTTATTATCAATATTAATTAGTCATTAGATCCAATATCGCTATAGGCTTTAGAGATATTTATAAAAAGTGTTAATTGCCCTTAAAAATACATATTTAACTGCAATAAAGCTATTACCGTTAAAGAATATTTTTGATGTAGTAATGATTTGTTCACATGACTTAACTTTGATTATCTAATGGTAAAAACAATGAGTAATTTCCCGAGATAATCACCCATGTTTGAGAAATTACCTAGTAATATCACTTATGTTTGTTTTAGGACCACAATATCACCCAACTTTACATATTTTCCTCAAAATATACTTGACACAAAAAAATAATTATTCTCTCTCCTATTGGGATGCCATGCAGTACAATCAAAACAACTTTTAGCGGTAATAAATAGACACATTAATAAAGAGTGTTAATGCCTTTACCGACATTAGTTAAGTGTCATTAGATCCAATGTTGCTAAAGGCTTTAGAGACATATACAAAGAGTGTTAATTGCCGCAAAAAATACATATTTAGTGGCAATTGAGCTATTGCCGCTAAAAATACATATTTAGTGGCAATTGAGTTATTGCCGTTAATTAATTGCCGATAAAGATCATTTTTGATGTAGTGATGTCACATTTTCATTTTTTCTTTTAAAAATTTAACTTTTTAAAATAACTCATATGTTATATTCAGTAAAAAAAAAATCTTAATTATTTATCATTTTTAGTTTTTTACTTTAGCATATTAAGAGATATACATTTTTTTTCTATTATTACATTTAACATTAAGTATTTTTCTAAATCATTCCTTCTTTAATTTCTTAAAGAATATGCAAAGTGCACACTTTTAATGAGATTTCATGTCATATTATTCTTTTTTTTAATAATATTTTTTAATTTTTTTAAATTGGAAAATTTAGTTTCTACTCCTTCCGTCCATCTTTAGATCTTTACTTGTTCAGTATTAATTTGACACATCTCTTAAGAAATAATAAAGATAATTTTACTATATCAATCTTTTAAAATAATAAATTTTATGCATTGGCGAATGGCTATAATTAATAATAAAAGTGGATTAGGAATTAAGTAATAAATTATCACTTGATTTTCTAAAGTAAACAAGTAACAAATGAATAATTATTTATAACGTAATGAATAAATAAAAACGGACAGAGGGAATAGTTGCTAGAAAAAAATCCATAAAAGAATTATTTGATATAATACTCTTGATTTTTTATGAGTATGTGAAAATTGTTCTCTAACGTCAAACTTTTTCTCTTTTTTTTTGTTCACTTTTACTTGTTTTTAATGTTCACCTTGCGCATTTTATAAGAACTTAAAGAATGAATGATTTGAAAAATGATTTAGAATAAATAATTAGTGTTAACCGTAATAACAGAAAACAAATATGAGTTGTTTAAAAATGTTCACTTTATGTTATGTAATTATTATTTTTACCGAGTGTATCATATAAGTTGATTTAAAAGTTAAATTTTTTAATTATTAGTAAAAGAGAAATAATGTGACATAGGAGAGAGAAAAATATTTTTTTGTGTCAAGTATATTTTGAGGAAAATATGCTTAGGTGATATTGTAATCCTAAAATAAACAAAAGTGATATTATTAGATAATTTCTCAAACATAAATGACTATCTAGGAAAATTACTTGAAAAATCTTGGTAACTCATATAATTTGTGCACCGTAGGGGAATTCATAATTTAATAAAATGTGTCAAGAGCTATACGTGTAATTAAGAAGTTTACTTTTCCAATTGAAAAAACATTTGATATATATGACTTTTTCTAACTCATAGTAGTTGCAATTAACACCCTTTCGTATACTTTTGAAAAATACAGCGCCTTTGAAATGACTATAACTTCGTGTTATGTTAATTCTTTAATTAAAAAAATCAAATTTAACATCAAGAATTATAAAAATTATTCTAAAAATATAGAGCACTTTTTTCCTTTCTTTTTCTCCATTAATGGACCCACGCGTCCTCCAAAAAGCAGAAAAAGTAGAAAAATAAATAAGTTGTTAATTATATCTTCCCAAGTAGGTACATGCATGATGAGAAAAATATAGGTTCAAAGAATGCTTAAACCAAAACGATGAAATGAAAGGATGGTATATGATAATTGGTTGTAGAGAATAAACAAATAAATAAAATCCACGTATATTCCACAAGTAAAGTAATACTTTTCTTTTGTCAGATACAAAGTTTAAGAAATAAGAAAAGACTTTGTTATGTTTTAACAAAGTTGTTTCTATTAAAGTGACTTTAATGCTTATTTTTAGTTAATTTTTCTTCATAATCGGAATGGTACCATTCAGTAATTGTCAAATAAGGAAAAATGATATTTTTTAAGACGGACTAAAAAACATTGAGTATCACGTAAATTGAGATCGAGGGAAGATGGAGGATTTGAGTATGACCCGCTCAAGTGATTACGCGTTTTGAGACTTTGATAATGCCTTTTTTGAATTCTAATGTCTAGCCGTGCAAGAAAAACTGATTTTTTTTAAAAAAGTTCAAATTATATACATCTCTTTCTCTTCTTATATTTTGTTGAAGAAGAAAATGGGGACTCAATTGACCGGGTCCTTTCAATTGTTCTAGCATATTTGCGCATAAGTTCGATTGCTTATCAATAAAAAAATAAAAGAATATTAATTATTTAAAGAGTAAAAATTAAAAATCAATTCATTTGAAAGACAAACAGTATAATTAAATAGAGAAATTAGTGTATTAATTTCATCTGATAATTCTGAACATTCTATTTAACTCATGGTCAATATTGATAAATTTCAGGTAAAACTCCCTCTCTCTTTTTTTTTTAATAATTGCTCATCTTTTGCGCACTAAGAAACACTAAATTAACTTGACCAATTCCAAGCAAACATTTGGCTTTGTACGTAGTTTGCATACATAAATAAGATACATTAGTCCTGAGTTTCACAACATTGTTATAGATAAAAGTAGTATTTTCATAAATATAAATTCCAGTAAATCATAGTTTATAAATAAGATATAACACACAACATTAACAAATCACATATATTCATGTTCTTATATATAAATGATTGTGATTAAAAACTTTTAATATAATACACATAATTTTTTAAAAGATGTACTGGTCAAATAAATTAACAATAGTGGTGATAACTAGATATTCTTTAATATATAATCATATCAGTTTGTACATATAATGCCTTCACGTAGAGCATGATTCAATCAAACTTTTTTTAAAAAAAAATTATAAGTCTCCTTACAAAATATAAACTTACGAGTTAAGTTTTACGTATTTATTTTTAGAAAAAAATAATTGAAATCTTACTTTTTAGTAGAGCTGTCAATATAGGCTGGCCCACCCCATACAAACTTTGAAATTTAACGGGCCAGATCGGGCTAACCCATTTTTTGTGTGGGCTATAAAATGGTCTGCCCAACCCACAAGTACATGGGCTACGGGCTTTGCCGGGCCAGTCCTTTTTTCTTAAAAAATATATTTTTTATAATTTTTTAAATTAGATTATAATTTAAGAATATTATCATAAATATCAACAAGACAATATTACACGGTGTTAGTGCTACTACTTGTTAATCAAATACACAAATAAAATTATCTTTATAATATTTATTAAGTTTGATTTCAAGTAAAAGCATAAATAGCTATAAATAAAAATATTATCGAATGGTTTCCAGTGATCATAATAAAACACAAAAATTAAGACAATATTTCATAGGATATGGCCTATTTAGTGATTCCCTAGAAATTTTATGGAATTTTTATTTTATGTAGTACATGTTTTATAAACATAATTTGTATTTAAATTGTAATATTTCAAACTTTAAACAGATTTTGAGTTTAGACTCTTGTTATTTTTAATAATCTATTTTATTTTTATTTTTAATTAATTTTTATTTGGTCCACGGGCCGACCCTATCCATATTTCTTAAGCCCCACAAATCGGCAGACTTATTCAGGCCAAGCTAAAAAGTTATTTTCTTAAATGGGCTCCAAAAATCGTAGCCCAATCCTATCAAATCACGGGTTAGGCCAGACTGGCCCAACGAACCTAGCCCATATAGACGGCTCTACTTTTTAGTAGGATATGAGATTTGAAATCAAAATTTTCAAATTAACGTTGATTTCAATCATAACTTTAGATTTAAGCTTCAAATTGCATTACCAAACCCCTACTTGATTTCAAGAGAACTTATGGCTACGGGTGTATATCGATCGGTTTAGTTTTGAGTATTATTGGTTCGGTTTATCGGTTCTTGGTTTATCGTTCTTTGGTCTTTAACGGTTCGGTTTTCGGTTTAACCAATAAGAAAATGTTTTCAAAACAAATATATGACTTGTCTAACAATTTGACGCGAAATAAAAGAAGAGAGAAATCAAATTACTCTTTGAGTGCAAAAATTCTGCTTAGTGTAGTAAACGAGTAGAAAATACTCACAATTCACAATCTAGTCGTTGCCTAACCCTTGCCGTCGTCGTTGCAAACCCTACCCGTCGTCGTTCTTAGTTTTTTAGGTTTTGACGTTGTGAATCTAAAAACGTAAATAAAGAGAGCAGAGTTAAGTAGTGTTAATTGTGTAGGGTCCTTATAGTGATTATATTAATATTTTTTATTTGGTATTTATGTATGACTAAAAATTAAAATGGTAATCTATTATATTTAAAAAACCAATATCGAACCGATACCCCAATAATTTTTTTTATAAAATCATTAAATAACCGTTAACCCAATAACCCAATAACAATAAACCAATAGCATTTTTTTCGATTCGATTTATCGATCGATTTGATTTTTGCACACCCCTATTTTGGCTTCAAATTTGAAGTTACTTTAGAGTCATTTGGTAAGATGTATAATAATAATGCTGCATAAGATATATTAATAATCTTGATATTAGTTATGCTGAGATTATTTCTGATGCAATCTTTGGTTTGATATATAAAAATAATTATGTATTATGTAATTTCTAATTTTTTTTATTTACAAAAATACCTCTACAAAACATAAAGCTACACCATTAGGATTATTTCGAGAGTAGGTAATAAATTCCACTCATCCAATGGATATAATCATTATACATATTAAACTTGATGCATAGATGACTTGATATATGAGGTTTTAAGCATAAATGTCCAAGTTCAGTCATCTACGCTAATTTTAAAGAGCCACAACATCAAACATGCATATCCGTTTGGCATAGATTTCCCAAAAAAAAATTGAGTAAAAATTTGACAAATAGTGTTTGTCTATATAATTTGTCGTTATTTAGCAAATATTTTGGCAAATAACTCAAATTTTTAAATACTAGAAAAAACTAGTATTTGGACAAAATCTCATTAGTTGAGAGCATTTAAAAATTCAATATCTACACCAAAATTTATCTTTTACAAAAACACCCTCTATAATTGTTGTTTGCGCTGTATTATATAATTTTTTTACGTGAACAACAAAGCAGTGATGGAATATTCAGTGAATATGAAAGTGTTGATATAACTGTTAATGAAAATGACGAACAATCGACTCATGATAACAAAGTCATTAGCTTCATCTACTTCACGATGTATGAAATGATGCTTGTTGCACTCGCTCCGAACTACCACATTGCTCCAGTGTCATAGACACTACTTGTTATTTGCTGCAACGAAGATCTAATTGACTTGTTGCGGAAGTCATGAATCTTGTTACGTCGACGTTTCTATCTTGCTATGTAATACAAACCTATGGTTAATTTTAATAGTTTTTAAAACTTATGGGGGTATAAATCATATTTCTTAAAAAAGTGAAATATGTTTTCCAAATACTATGGTCAAACACATGGTAAAATTTCACCCAAATAATATTTGCCAAAAATATTTCGAAAACTACGGCCAAATGGTAGCGTAGTTTGGCTTTGGCACAGTATACCATATAATATGCCAAAAAATTTTTTAGGTAAAATATGTCTGAAGTTTTACTTAAATTTACTTGCATAAGTAATATGTCAAACTCCAGGTAAATATTAGTACTATTATTTTTGAATGTGAATCTTACAACTTTAATCATATACTTCTAAAGTTCAGTATGACATGATAATTAGACTTACAAAATTTTATAAACTTATAATATATTAACCCTTTGATAATGTGAATAATTAACAAAATAACAAGAGCAATTCTTATTGATTCTCTTGGATCATATGATGAATATTGCTGAAGAGCAGTGATGAAAAGTCGTCCTTTGTCCAAGCACTTATTTGCTCTTGTTCATATAGGTAGTTCAAGAGCTCTATAGTCTTGTGTCCACGAAACAAAATTTAAATACATGATAAAATTGTATATCAAGTATATATTGTGTTATATCTATAAAAAGAAATGATACATTATCACAATTGACATTTACAAGATTAATTTTAGCTCTGACTTTTGATTCCATACTCGTCCAATTCACCTTTCCTCAAATTTTATAAATAGTTTTGTCCAGGTGCTTTTAATAAATTTCAACCACACACGCTCAAAATTAACTATTTTATCTGTCTCAATTTATATGATTTACTTTCTTTTTAGTTCATCCCAAAAAGAAGGTCACATTTTCATATTTAGTAACAATTTAACTTTATAATGCTTATTTTACCCTTAATGAAATGGTTTCTGGCTACACACAAATAACTACAACTTATTTTAAACCACAAAATTCAAAAGCATTTCTTTAACTTCATGCCAAGTTAAAATAACACATATAAATTAGGACGGAGAAAATGAGCTTGACTATGAGCATGAAAACAAGACGATAGCTTATGTTAGCCATTATGAGTACTTACCGAATAGTTCAATTGAATATTTGCACTTGATAGTTAAGTTTATTAGTAGTTGATTTTTTAAATATACTATATATATATATAGCCTTACCAATAAAGATATTAGTTGATTCAAAACTTAACTATAATCAACAAATCAACAATATGAGAACCTTTCCAATATTCAAAGGGCATGAAAATTTCCAATGTTCAAATTGGCCCTCTTTGAAAGAGACTTGATTCTAAAGTTTTGTCTTATGTTTTTTGTCTTTAGAGTTTTAACATTTTACCATTTCTAAACTACTAATATATACAATAAGTCAACAATAACTTTTATAATAAAATTGTGTATGCTATTTTTAATACAACAAATCAAACATGATATAAAAATAATCTCAATATAGTAACTAATTAATACAATCATTAATACGATACATTATATTCAATACTATTCTTATACACCCTACTAAATGACCTTAAGAATTCAAATAATACTAGTAATAGTCAAGATTCACTAGTTGTAAAATGATGAGGCAGACAACTAATAAACATAAACTAGAAAATATATTAATTCAAATGGCACAAAATAAGCAACGTAAGATTCTCCACACCACTTCATCAGTAGGTCCCACTAGAACATTTTTTATAAACAATAAAAAAAATAATACGTCGTGTCAGTAACCACATCCATATACTCTTTCAAAATATCTCTGCTTCCACTCTCAACTTGCCACGTATGCTCTTTCACTCCCATTATTCTTCTGCTATGGCACTGTCCACGTCATCACTTTCTCCTTTTCAATCCACATGGACAAAAAATTTCCACCGTTGATCTTCTAAACAAGAAATCCTAACCGTTGATAGGCGGCTTGTGGACACCGAAATTCGACAAGGTATATATTGTTATTTAGAAAAAAATATTTTCTTATTAACTACCACACTTCCATTTTCAGCCTCTCAAGTTTCCACTGCGATCATTTTTGTTTGAGAAAAATAAATAAAAATTCAGTTTCGCTACCATCGTCGCCGGGATCAATTACTTTGTGAGAGTTGAAATTCGATTGGGCTCCGTTTCAGGTGCGATATATTGTTTTCTGATTTATGAGTACTAGAATTGAGTAAGTTTGTTAAATAGTTTTGATTTACCTCCTTCCGGCGTCGTTGTCGTTTGATTGAGTTAGAGATTAGTTTCCGATTTGTTTCAACTGATGCATCTTCAATGTCTTAGTACTCCGATCTTGTGGAAAATGAGGAAACAGAATTTATTTTAGAAAATAAGATGATTGTGATTGAATGGTAGAGTGATTCTCGAAATCGAACTTGCTTATGATATTTTAAGTTAACAGAATCTCAGTATTGCTTACACATAATACATAAACATGCCCCTTTAACTTGACCATAAGTGACATCTATGTCCTCTAATTTTGGGCGTGTAAAAATACACTTAAACGCGTATAAAGTTGAACAAGTAGACCATGTGTCCTATGGGGTGTCTTATATGACAATTCGCGTCCTAGGTGACACTACATTCATTATGTATGCCACGTACGGTACGTGTCTCTACTTGTTCAACTTTACGCAAGTGTAAGTGTCTACTTTTGCACGGGCATAGATTCCAACTAATAAACTTTAATTTGTTGATTGTTCGTAGTGAAGCTTCTTCAGGACACAAACAGAAAAAGAACATAGTTCATGCCCTAGAGAATTTCCTCAACCATTTGTTTTCCAGTTGAGTTAAATTTATTTTACATATCATAATGCATGTATATTGGATTTGACAGGGGAATAGTCTGTGAGAAGATCTACTGTTCATTGAGTAAAATTTTGATAGCACAACTTGGCATGGGAGTTGTGACTGTTTCAAGCTCTGCATCTCGAAGTCCATTGGGATTAAGCTCAAGGTTTTCGACTCGTTTATGTCCGCTTAAAAGGCCAGTAATTGTATCGTTTAAAAAGGATAAAACGAAGAATACAACTTTAATTGCACCTAAAGAATCCATATCCTTGCCTATTGAAACATCTAAAGAAAATGAAAAGAGGTCAAGACGAGTGTCTAAGCGTTCCGAGAGAGTGCATGCTGTTGCGATCGAAGCCTCTCCAAGTACGTTAGAATTAGACTACAGTGAAGCTGCTGCCAAACTTGAAAGTATCTACAAGCGCAGTCTGGAAACTGCTAGCTCCAATACAGAAGTTCAGGATCATTTGGTGAAGAGAAGGCCAAGGACGAGGAAGAGGATTGTAGAAGGTGATGAGGAAGCGAAGAAAGAAGTTGCTGATAATGTGGTCAAAAATCGTAGAAAGAAGTCAAAGAGGTTGAATCTTGACCAGAGGATTGCCTTACTAAAGAATAAAGAAGGTGAAATGGTTGCTTCATCGGAAAGAAGAAAACTTAAAGAGGACACTGAAGATGAAAAAATTGATAAGCTTGTCAGAGAATATTCAGGTGCTACTGACTTAGCGAGCTTAGACTGGAAGAAAATGAAGATCCCTCCAGTGCTTCCATCATCTGAGCATGTGTGGCTCTTCAAGTTGATGCAACCTATGAAGGTACACACATTTTACAGTTAACTGAAAAAAGATTAAACGTGAAAGGAAGTTTGTGTTTATTCATTGGATTTTAGTGTTGCTATTGTTTTGCTTTACGATTGAGAGTCAGATGTTGTTATTTAGGCAATCCTACAAGTTAAAGAAAACTTGCAAAACGATTTGGGGCGAGAACCAACTGATGGTGAAGTGGCTGAGGTAACAAATATGGATGCCTCTGAACTACGGAAAAAGCTGGAAGTTGGTCGAGCTGCTAGAAATAAGCTGATTAAGGTACTTTCTTTCTTTTTACTTGTAAGACCTTCTTGCTGTGCACCTTAGAAGTTCAATTTATGCCTCAAGCAAAAGTAAACTTGTTTCTGGTTTTATAATCCGCGTCAAGCGATCCTGATGTGATCTGTTTTTTCATAATTCCTCAACATGAATTTGTTATATCATTGAAACTGGCCAATCTTCCCATGCACTGCTTACAAAGAGTAATATGTGCTAGGTAGTTTTACATGTTATAAAGCACACTTAATTATCTTCTGAATTTCTTGTGAGTGTCTTGTATACTTGAAATTCTGAAATATTGATCTTGAATCTATGCCCCTGAAAGGGGAAATGAAGCCTATAGTACTAGTGTAACTTGAACTACCCCACGTTCTTGATGTCGTCTAACTTTCATATGCATCCAGATATTAGATGTGTTTTAGCTTTATAAATAACTCACCTTTGCAGTCTTGTTCGGTTGCAGCACAATCTACGACTTGTTTTGTTTGTTATGAACAAATATTTTCAAGATTTTGCAAATGGGTCAAGATTCCAAGACCTCTGTCAGGCAGGCGTCAAAGGTCTAATCACAGCTATTGACCGATTTGAACCTAATAGAAAATTCAGGCTATCAACCTATGGTCTTTTTTGGATAAGGCATGCCATAATACGTTCTATGACAACCTCAAGCTTCACCAAAGTTCCATTCGGGCTTGAATCTGTACGTTTTCTTTCTTCTATCTGCCAGTGTTTTTACATTTTATTGTTTACCCATCAAAGAACCAATTTCTTTGTTCTGTCACTGTCTGGAAGCCAAGGAATTGTTTCATTTGGTGAAAAAACAATATTATCTCTATTTATGAGACATTTTCACTTGGTAAAATAAAATCATTCTTGGCTTCCAACTAAAGGAATTTGTATAGATAAAATGGAAAATCCATTAAATAGCTGTAAGTTCTTTTGTGACCCCATTAGGAGTATACTTCTCGTCTTCAAGGAAATGTCTGATCTGCGGGACTCATTTGCTCATAATTATCAATTAGTCAATGCGAAAAAAAATGATATTCTTTTTCTGATTCAGATCAGAGTGGAAATCCAGAAGGCCAAATTGGAGTTGCTGTTTGAGCTTCAGAGGATACCAACTGATGAAGAAATAATTAAAAGAGTTGAACTTTCCCCTGAGAGATACCATGAAGTGATGAAAGTATCTAAACCTGTCTCCTCTCTCCATGCAAGAAACAAGACAACCCAAGAAGAACTCATCAATGGAATAACTGACGTAGATGGTGTTGATGGGGATAAGAGGAAGCAGCCAGCTCTACTCAGGCTTGCTCTTGATGATGTGGTAATGTTTTTTCGTCTGTGAATTCCTGAATTAACCATCCGAGTCCTCGAAATAACATTTGAATATCCTTGGTGACTGAATATATATCTTGAACACCCCAAAGCACATAATTTCGTTCTTGTTTATAATGGATAGGGTGACTTATTTTTTATACAAAACCTTATGCTGTTTAACTTGCACATATATGGGGAAAAAGAGAACTGTTAAGAGTGAAGTAATATCACTTGGGCGATTTACGAAATATCACAGATTTATTTATGGTTATAAAATTAGATACATTTATAACTTTTTCTAAAATGTAATAATGAATACTTGTTTGTGCATATTTGGTTAAGAAAGTTTATGGAGATCTTAAAAAATAACAAAAGTTGGGTCAAATTGGGAGGGTTGAGTTATAACCCATTGTTTAGCCCAAGCTTGGCAAACCCATCTTATCCCAAGTAAACTTTGGGCAGGGGTTGGACAAGGATTCATTTATTGAGTTTGCCCATCTTGACCCGCTCAAATTCAGCCTAAACTGCCCATTTGCCATCCCTAGGATTATCTAAGCTTTGGTGACCAAAGCCTATCTTTGAAACTGACATCTCTTTTTGTTAGAGGCCTTCATTATGAGGTCATCGGGTTTTCAAAGCAGAGAATCAGATGCTAATAGCACTTCAAAGATTAGTAATGGAAACTTCTGGCGTTGAAAGGACACTATTAGTAGATATGCTGAACTATTACCTGTAAATCTTGAATCTTAAGATATGTATTGCCATAAATGAAAATCATTTTAAGTTTATAAGTTTCAGTTTGTTAAATTACGAGGCATTCAGGATTTCTGAACCATTAACTTTAAATCTGATCTGAAATCATGTTTCTCCCTTGACAGCTTGATTCTCTTAAGCCCAAGGAGAGTCTAGTAATCAGACAAAGATATGGACTTGATGGCAAAGGTGATAGAACATTGGGAGAAATTGCGGGTAACCTAAATATTTCGAGAGAGATGGTACGGAAGCATGAAGTTAAGGCTCTCATGAAGCTCAAGCATCCAACTCGAGTGGATTATGTTCGCCGGTACATATTCTAAAGAAATCAACACCATTTGATCATTGTATTGGAGAAAATTTATACCCCTATTCCTGTGTCAGCAATCTTGCCCATACTGTATAGTATATAGTAGCTGCGTGTACACTAATCATTTCTACCACTTTAGATCCTCTTTCACTAGACTCAAAACCAAATCTGTTAGTACACACCCTGTAAACAACTTATATTATTTTTCTTTTTCTCCTTACAGACCAGTTTGAATCAACTGATGTGTATATTTACGACATGGCCTTCATGGTGATCTTCAATTGTCCTAATTTTCATGGTGGTCTCTGATTGTATTAGTCGTGTTTCTATACTATATATATGTCATCGGATATGCTTTACCGTGTTTGGAGCATTAAGTTTGTAGTTTAGGTAAAAACAAAAGGGAAATAGAAATACTGTACAAGCATCTGCTAGTGCTTGTTGTCTCAGGGTAACTTGGGGTTGTGATGATATAGGTGACATCTGCTGTGATTCAGAATAGCACTTGTATAAAATAGAGGAGGATCGTCATCCATATAAGCCACAAGTGAAACTGTGCAAGTCCACGTTATGACATAAAATTTAAAAAATTGTTGCAAGTGCATCCTTATTTAAATGATTGAGCAGTATAATAAACCATATGATAAGGTAAGGAAAATGGATGCAGGTTAGATTTTCAAATAGCTACATAATGCATTAGGGATTGAGGATATGATATGAAGGGATGTTGCTTTATTATTGTCATAGTATTTTAAGGAGTTGTTTATTGGATAATGTTGAATGATATGTTCCATTGACTGGGGAATCATAACGAAATATTGTAAAACAAGATACTGGCAAATGTTATGTGGCTTGTAAATAACTTGTAAGTCAATTATCTATGTTTTACACATCCGATTCTGTAACCGATTGGATAAGGGTATTGATGCCATGAATGACTGGGATGATTTCATTCTCAAAGGCTAGCAGCACCAGCTCTACGAAGTAAGAATCATAATTTTATGTTGGGGCTTTCTCAATTTATTCGTAACACAATTCAAGGGCGTGAAAGAAATAATTCTAGCTGTTTAAGCTTTTTCAGGTAGTGGTTTATGTATAAAGTAGTCATTAGTCGGGCTTATAAAGCTCGCTAAGCCTCACTCCAGTCTCGAATCACTTATTCAGTTGGAAATACTCTTCAACGTTCTATAAGCTCTTAACCCATTACTGCGTGAAATCCAAAAATATGCTTAGCTAGTTATATGAACTCCGCCCATGTGGCCTCGCTCACATTGTCTTCCCTAGTCCGGATAAAAGAGGAAGGTTGTTGAGAATCAATTGAAAACAACCTCTCTATCTCATAAAGGTAAGGGGTAAGTCTACATATATTTTGTCCCAGACCACACTTATGATTGTACACTTGTACTTAGCTAGTTGTATTTTGGAAGACGTTATCTCATGAGGCACAGAGTTTTTCCTATTTGACGTTATTTACAATTCCCTAACGCACTAGACTCTCAAACCCTACCATCCCAAAGACAAAATTATAGTAACTTTAATTTGAAGTGGTGCTTTATTTGCTAAAATATGTAATTAGTGTAATTGCACAATATTGTACTAACTATATACTAAGCCTAAATCCTCCAATATATGCTCCACCCCATCAATCAATTAAAAGAAAAGACAAAACGAAAGCACTAAAAATTCGATGTCATTTTACAAGCATGATTGAAAAACGATGAGTGAAGAGTCTAACTAGTCTTTAAGAATCATATTTAATTGTGATAAAAAGTATGAAAGCAAGACAGATATTGTTAAGATTAGTGAGCAAAATTAGTTAGTTCAATATTCAAAAATAGGAAGTTAATAAGTTAGTTAGCTGGTTACATAACTACCTATCCAAAAGTTAGTTAGGATCTCTAACTAACTAAGTTCCAAAAATGTTGTATATATATAATGACTCTTGTACTCATTTGTTTAAAATAAATCAATAAGAGAGAATTGTGAAAGATTTTCTAACTCTCATAAATCAGTTTCTTCTATCTTAGATTGATTCTTCTTCTTCTTCCTCATCTATTACTTCTTATTCTTCTTCTTTTACTGATTCTCTAGTTCTAATTCTCATTAATTTCAGATATACGATATATATATGGCCAATAATCAGGAAATCAAGTTTGTTTAGTAAGCTATAATTTCAAGTTGAGATGATGAATGGGGGACATCACAAAAGATAATGCTGATCATATCAACCATAAATATGAATGGTTAATTCTTTTCCCTAATCACCTTTCCCTCAAATTAAAATTGCACCTTTATATAATTTCATAATTCGTATTCTGCAAATATATGGTAATCGATCTGATTTGATCTTTTATTCCTCTTCAATACGTTGAATGATGTGATTATGTATTTCATGCTTTTCAATTAGACTCCATAAGCCCGACACGTTAGAATTATTTTTGATAATGGTATCCAATGATATTCGAAAACTTAGGACCTCTGCATGTTGCATGATTATCTAAACGTTTAAGTTATTAGAGAGAATACATTTTTACTAATGTATTTAGAGCTTCAAGATATCCTTCGTGTGAACCTTTTTTTATTTTGTTTTACGGCGAAAACACGTAAAAAAATATCTTTGTTATGGAGTGAAAGTGAGACACGACCACACGAACCAAAATTCTTTTTTTTTTTTAATTTTATAAAAAAAGTATATATATATATATATATATATATATTATGGTGACTATCCTTTGAAGCTTGTGGAAGAAAAGACTTCATCTTGGGTTCCTCTGGATGAAAAAAATAAATCACAGTAAAACTTAGTGAGTTTTACTTTCTTCGTTTCAAATTAAGTGTCATTTTAATCAAATAATTTATCTCAAAATAAATGTCATTTATAAGAATTTAAGACAAAAATAGGTTTATCTGTATATTAAGAAACTATTTCAATTATTAATAGTATTCAATTCTAAAAAAAATATTTAATAACATGAAATAAGCAAAAACTCGAGTTAATATGACAAAAGATCACTTAACTTTGAGAATTTATCTAGTAAAATCACTAAACTTTGTTTTATATCAATAAAATCATTCAACTTAGATCTTTGTATCAATAAAATCATTCAAACTTAGCTTGATATTAAACAAAATTTAATGACTTAGCATTTGCAACAGAAATATTAAGTAGATAGTGGAAGTCTAGTAACATCTTCCACCAACACAAAGAACAAATTTTATTTATCTACTAAAACAAGAATTATTTAATTTTATGCCTTTCTTTTTTGCATGCATCTCAATTCTCATCCCCTCCCTCTGTCCTATTATTAGCCCAATAAAGCATTTTTAAATGGAGCATTTACAGTTAGAACAAAATTATTCCATAAAATACATTACCATGATTAGCCTCCAACCAATTTTCCTACCACAAATTTTTCTTTTCTAATTAATTTCTTTTATTTTGAAAATGATTGATCACCTTCCACCCACAAATTTAAATACATGTAGACACACCACTTTAATCAAAACCATAGTATATATATATAACAGAATTCAAAGACAATTAACTACTTGCCTCTAAGCACTTATAAATTCCTCAATTATTTTTTTTTTTTTCTAAAGAAAAATGGGTGAAAGATTGCGTTTAGCAGTTGGAGTAATGGGTAAACTATATTTTTTTTATAATTTATATTTATATTACTTCATTTTAAATAACTAGTAATTAAGTTATATGTTACGTTCCTACATGATAATTAAATTAAACGTGCATGGTTTTATTTGTCACAGGGAATGTCGCCTCCATGTTGCTCTATGCTGCACCAATGTACGTAATAAGATAGATAACCTGCTATATATAATAAATGAATGTGACATCATAATGATGTAAAAAATTCTTACGTGATGTTGTATATAACTTAAATTTTTTATCGACAGGCTTACATTTTCTCGAGTTATGAAGAAGAAGAATATTGAAGGATTTTCATGTGTACCTTACGTACTAGCATTATTCAATTGTTGTCTCTACACATGGTATGGGTTACCAATAGTAAGTTATAAATGGGAAAATTTCCCAGTGGTTACTATAAATGGAATTGGGATACTTTTGGAGATCTCATTTATTCTCATTTATTTCTGGTTTTCTTCAACTAAAGGAAAGGCAAGTTATATATATGTGTGTGATTCAATTTTTTTTGTATAGTATATAGTATGCATTATTATTAATTTTTTCTTTTTTGTTAAAAGCAGAAGGAAGTTGCAAAAATGGTGGTGCCTATTATTCTAATATGTGTAGCGACAGGGATTATATCGACGTTTGTAGTTCATGAACACCGGCGTCGAAAAGTTTTTGTAGGGAGTATTGGACTTGTTGCTTCAATTGCTATGTATGCTTCTCCTTTAGTTGTTGTGGTGAGACATTTTTCGTATTTGAATTTCGAGATATATATATATACTGATAGCGTAAATGATTATCTAGTACGAAATAATATTAATAGCAAACAACTTGTAAAATTTGTTTTATAATAAACACTCATATGTGTACTGCAGAGACAAGTGATCAAGACAAAGAGTGTGGAGTTTATGCCATTTTACTTGTCATTATTCTCTTTTCTTGCTAGTGGTCTTTGGATGGCCTATGGACTACTCAGCCATGATCTCTTTCTAGCGGTTTGTTTACTATTTCCTCCGTCCTATTTTATATGAGTTAGTTTAACTTTACACGAAGTTAAAAAAAAATAATTGAAATTGGTGGTTTAAAATAAGTGATAGTTATTTGTGTAGCTATAAATCATTTCATTAAAGGTAAAATGAGAATTATAAAGTTAAATTATTACTTAATATAGAAATATGTGGGACTGATTAAAAAGAAAAGTGAGTCATATAAACTGGAGCAGAGCTGAAGAGGGAGTACTAACTTACCTTTTTAAACTTTTATTTTCCATAAATTCAAGAACAAAGTGTATATACATGAATATCAATTTCAACCTTCTCATAATTTTCACTTGCACACAATCTTCTTTTTCAGTCTCCAAATCTGGTGGGAACACCCCTTTGTATCCTGCAGCTTATACTGTATTTCAAGTATCGAAAGAACCCTGTAAAGGAATTAGAACCACAGAAATGGCCAGATTTGGAGTATAACGATGACAAACTCAAGCAAGAATTCAAGTTAGAAGAGAAGAAAGATCAATCGATGCTCGTTGTCACTGAGAATCTCAGCACCAAGACTTAAGCAACTCTCTGGCATGTGTGTTGCAAATTGCAATCTATCTCCTTCGTGTTATAGCTAAGTATTTCATTTTTGGATAAACAGGTAGAACCTTGCTCGAATAATGGAGTAGCCATTCCACTCACCAACGATCAGAAAAGAGGACCAACAAGTACATAACATGGTGAACCATATCATATATATATATATATATACACACACATTGTTTTGTCTGTGTGTAATCCTTCAGTTACTTCTCTTGAGGTGTTGGAAGAACTTACATTGTGCCAGAAGCTGCTGGTTTTTTTTCTCTTTCTTTTTCACTTTTGCTACGATCGACTTTCACCCAGCAATCACATTTTTAGAAAATATAATGGAAAATAAAGATCACTGGGATAGGCAGGAGAAAGGAAATCTGCTTCAAGCTCATTCAAACAATCAATTGACAGGTCAACAGGAACCATACAATTAGTACATAATCTTGAATTATCTCTCGTCTCATCAGTAACGATTAGGTCTAATATATATGAAAGTAATTGAATACTACATTCACGATAAGCATTATTAACGGACATTTTCTCTAAAGATTAATTCGATAGAAGATCAAATCTAAACCATAAGGAACCCCATGTAAACTATGAGCTTTTTTTTCCCCAAAAAAAGATCAGAATTATCCCAGGAAAGGGGATGCAGCTCCAAAAAGTAATAGTCCTACTGCTTCTTAGGAAACACCATGTAGCATATGAGATCTTTTTCCCCCAAAAAGGCATCAGACTTACCAAAAAGAAGATCAGAAAAGCATCAGAATTTTACCGGGAAAGTGGATGCAGCTCCAGAAACTACTATTCCTACTATTTCTTAGGAATATGAAACGTATACCCACTTTGTAATGGATACTGTCAGAGGATAATGAAAGAATATATACTGAGAACCCGTCAAAATTGTGGAAAAGTGTATGAACAAGAACTGACAATATCCCAGAATAAAGCATCTCCTAACGCTTGAATCTATGCCTTTGAACCTAGTATGATTTTCAAGGCCTCATATATCAAAGATTAGCCGTTGCATATCCATAACAAATCTCACATACCCACCTAGGTGAAATATCATTCTAAAGAAATGAAGCCTTGGAGAAAAACAGAGTTCCATAATCAGTTTTAATGCATAAGAAGTCAAAACTGATTTAGCAGAAATCTATATGATGCTAGTTGCATTTATTTTTTGACACAACTAATAATTTCAATAAACACCATGGATGTTATGTATATCAATATAATCAGGAGGATTAACTAAGAGAGTAACTCACTTTCACCATATAATTTTGAAGAAGTACAATCAAAATTAATTTCGGAGTCCACATTTGCTGTTAGGTTTTCCAAAGTTGAGTAAATTATATCACAAAAAGGATGAGTTCTATTATCAACAGAGAAAAATTGAACCTTGTTGTTTAGTTCAATCCAACTATATCCAGGATCCTTTTTATACTGCAGTTTCTTCATTGCTTTCCTCACTCTCATCTTCTCCCACCACCTGCCAAACCCTGCATACATATTGGCCATGATAACACATCCAGATGTAGACTTGGGATCCAATGCCAACAGTTTCTCAGCCACCCTCTCGCCAACTTCCACGTCCATCCAGAACCAACAAGCATTAAGCAGCGCAACGAAGATAATGCTGTCTGGTTCAATAGTCATTCTGTTAACAAGCTTCTCAGCTTCATGTAAATGGCCTGATCTACCAAGAAGATCTACCATGCACGTGTAGTGTTCCAGAGTAGGTGCTATACCATAGTGTTCTTGCATTACGTGGAAAAGTCTTGTGCCTTCTCCAACCAAACCCACACAAGTACAAGCCAATAAGACACCGACAAAGGTTGCTACATTAGGATCAATCCCTTCATCTAACATTTGGTGAAAAAGTACAAGTGCTTCAGAGCCAAGCCCATGATGTGCATACCCATTAATCAGAGCTGTCCATGCTGCTACATTAGGATATGCAATGCTATGAAAGGATGTTTTAGCATCATTAAGGCTCCCACATTTGGAGTACATGTCAACAAGAGCTGTTCCAACATAGTTATTGGATTCAAATGGAGTCTTAATCAAATCTGCATGAATCAATTGACCTTGTCGATGTGAACCAAGGCAGGAGCATGCGTGAAACAGGGCAGAAAATGTTGACCTAGTTTGGCTAATTGATAATCTTCTCATGGTCGTATACAACTTTAATGCACTCTCATGTTGATAATTTTGGGTATATCCTGAAATCATAGAATTCCAGGTAACAGAATTTCCCTGTACTTTCACTTCTTCAAAAAGCTCTACAGCTTTATCGATTTCACCATTCCTTGAGTACACAGAAATCATAGTATTGATGGAAGTTAAATTTCTTTCTGACATCTCCAGAAACAACTGTTTTGACTCCTCTACTTGACCAGACATGGCATATCCTTTAATCATCAAATTGTAAACATGATCCCGCTTGATCAATCCGTTAAACAAATATCGAGCCTCCTCAATCCTGCCTGCCAAGATTAGCCCTCCAATCAGCAAGTTTGAATCATTCAAGGATGGATTAATTAGTGCACTATAAACTAACATAGCATCATCAAGAACCTCACAATTACAATAAAAATCAATCAGTGCACCAGAAACAGAATGATCCCACTCAAACCCAAACTTCACTACCAACCCATGAATTGCTCTTCCCCCATATAAAGATCCCAATCTACCAGACACCCTCAAAACACAATCCAGAGTAAATTCATTCGGGACAAGCTCAATATCCTCTCTCATCGACCGAAACAACTCTAAAGCTTTCTGGCATCCACCTTCAACCTTTGAGTATCCAGAAATCAAAGTGGTCCAAGCAACAACATCACGGGTTGGCATTTTCCTAAAAATCTCCAAAGCATCAGTTAACAAGTTACATTTAACATATCCCACAAGCATCAAGCTCCATAACAACTCATTCTCCCGATGCAATACATCAAATACCATCCTTGCCTCTTCGATTTCATGACACGTTGAATAAAGATACAATAAAGCACTACCCACAAGCTGAAAACTTTGATATCCAGATTTCAAAACTAGCCCATGAACTTGCTTACCAGGATTGAGCGACTGTGATCGAGCGCAAACACTTAGTACTGAGGACAAAGTAGACTCATTCAGCTTTATATAGCTTCTATGCATCAATGAAACTAAGCTAAACGCTTCACTGAACATTTCCCATTCGGAATAACCAGAAATCATGGTGTTCCATGAGACAATTGATCTTTGAGGCATTTCGTCAAACAGCTTTCGTGCTTGTTCGAGTGAACCCTTTTTCGCTAACTCTGTAATTGCAATGTTAGTGGAGACAACGTTGGACATTGATGGATGCGTATTATTACTATTGCAGCACATGTTCGAGTGAAATCTCAAACTCCATTTCCAGCGGTGATGCTTCCAGGTCCCTGTAAATGAATGCCTTATAATCATTCTTTGTATTTTTTACTATCCCTTCTGGACAAACGGGGGCGACGAATTTTCCCAATTTACGGCTTCTTTTTCTTGCTATTTGTCAGACTAACACAAGGAGCTGAGCAGCTACTCTCTCTGGTAAAAACTCCTGCACAGTAGAATAGATTGTCAATTAACTAATGTTAGCATCGAAAAAATCTGGTGGGAAGCGCCACCCAAATAGACTTGCAGCGCGATTCAAATTTAGTTGGAGGGGGAAAACATCAATATTCAAATACTCTGTCTGTTTATATACATGTTGTTCTTAATGTTGTTAATATTTTATATTTTTACAAAATATATTATTCTTTCTATTTTAGCTTTAACAGTTAATAGTGTTGAAAGTATATATTTGAAAAATTAAGTAGGAGTAATTAGTTAGTGTTCATTGGTCACATTAATTAATTAAAATAAATTAATTCATGTTCATTATTGAAACCTTATTTTAGAAGAACACAAAATAAAGATGCAATGATAAACTTACCTAATTTTCTTAAGAAACAAAAAATGTAAAATGATGTAAACGTAACTAAATAGAAATGGAGAAAATAAACCATAAGGTGTAGTGATAGAATTGCTCCATTTTTATCATGAATTTTCGGGTTGAGAAAATTTTACTAAGATTGTCACTCTCAAAATGAGCTCGACAATGCTCAATCTGAATTCAGTGCTCCAATGACTCAATAATATATAGGCCAAATCCATCGGTAGCCCCTTAAACTTGGCACCAAGTTTCACTTAAGACACCTCAACTAGGCGATGTTCATTTTAGACACCTCATGTAGAGTTTCGCTATGTTATTTTGACACTTTTCGCTGACTCAACAAAGCATGTGTGTTACACATATTTTATGCGCGTGACTTTTTTTTCTTGCAAAATATTTTTGCTCTCTTCTTCTTCCTCACTCTTCTCTTCTTTTTGGCGAAATGATCTGATGAACCCTTATATTTGTATGTGTTTGTATTCTAGACCCTTATACTTAATCTTTGGTCAACTAAACCCTTAAACTCAATTAAAATGAAACTTTTAAAACGCTCTAACCATTGACTGAGCTTATGTGGCCTTTTTTTTACTGACTCAGTATAGAGCGTGGTATCCACACTCTAAAAGGAGAGTGAAGCAAAAATTTGCTTTAGAAAACTAATTAAATAATAAAGATAAAAAGGAAAAACAAATTAAACTTCTCACCCCTCCTTCCATCATCGTCATCGTCCCAACCCCTCCTTCCGTCATCATCGTCGTCCCCAACTCTTCCTTTCGTCATCGTCGTCCCCAACCCCTCCTTCTGCCATCGTCGTCCCCAACCCCTCCTTCCGTCATCGTCATCGTCCCCAAAACTCTAGCCGTTGTCACTTTCTCAAGCTCTAGTACGTCCCGAATCCATGGCGAAGGTTGAAGTTGATGTTGCGATTGATAGCCAAGGAAGAGAACGATTAAGAAGTTCAGCTATAGAGGAGTAGATTTGAATTCGCTTCTTTACATGTCTACTGATGAACTTATCTTTATGTTTTCTAATAATGCTAGTACTTTGTTTTACTACAATTTTTCTGGGAAAGTGGATATTAAATTTATATTGATTTGAGATTAGTAATTTGTTGATGCCAATTGCCAACTATCTTATTAGATTTTGATTACCCTATTGCATAGGTTAGACAGAATAAGAAGATGCTAAGTATCACCAATTTGGCTGCTCTTTTCTTTCTTGTTCTTGCTTTGTTCTTGTTCTATAGATACCCATCTTTTTCTTTTATGGCTGAAAGATCTCCAAAATCCATTTATGGTGGTTGTGGAGGTGAAGAGAAGTTGGAATTTTTGACTAAAATAAGCCATTGTTTAAATCAATTCACCAAAATAATATGTTTTTAAATTTTTTTGCGAAACTAGTATAAACATAGTCCACAGTAACGTTTTATGCTTTATTTTATTTTTAAAAATTTAATGAGAAAAAGACGGACTGCTAACGGCGTTAAATAATAACACGTAACTGGGAATCACGTTTTAACTCTAATACGTTATTGGGAATAACGTTTTAAGCATATATCTTTTAATCCTATACTAGAATAAAAAAAACCCCAATTTAGTTGTACTAATTACAGAAGAAAAAAAGGGGAGATTCACGGAAGACCCAAAAAAACCGTCTTCTTTCTCCTAACCCACCTTCAGGTTGCAATTATGGCGATAAACAAAAACCCATCTTCTTTCTCTTACAAAATTGACGCTTAATCTTTACTCGATTTGAAACCCTTTTGTTCTATACAAGAGATTTGAGAGTTTTGTTCGACTACTGAATATTAGACACACTACAAGAGATTGGAGGTGAAACTTTCAAAAATTTGAAAGACGTCTGCAGATTTGCTTAAAAAAGGGTCAAAAACCTTTGAAAACGAAGAATTTTTTTGTGATTGAGGTAATTTTGTCATACACTGATATAGTTTATCTTATAGTTGATGAATTTGTTGTTAACCTTTTTGTTAAAAAATGACATTTTAGTTTCTGTTTTTTCCCCTTTTTATGAGAATAAGAAATTATATGTACTTGAAACTATTTGAGTGATGATATTCAATTTCCTCAACAGTTGCGACTCTTATAGAAAAGTTTATATTTTAATTGATATGATTGAAAATGTTCGTGGTGAAGCATTTGAGGAAGGTTTCTAAGTTACGTTACTCTTGAGTTTGATTTTCTTTGTTAGTTTGGTTCATTATTTTAAAAATAATTACTTATGTATAGGTATTTCTTTTATGGCTGGTAATAATGCATACCAATTGGATCCCGGTCCACTTGATCCGTATGTATTAACTGAACAGCTCACTCATAGGTCACGAGATATATGGATAGGAAATGATAATATGATTTTGAACACAAAGAAATGTGATGGGAAGTTTTGGGACCTAGTAAATGAACATCCTATCCATCCACGAGTTCTAGATGTGATTAAATTATCCGAATTATATGGTGTTTATAGATCTCATAGGCCTGTTATAGATCGTAGTTTAATCACTGCACTAGTTGAAAGATGGCGTCCTGAGACTCATACATTCCACTTTAGGACGGGTGAGGCTACGATCACCTTACAAGACGTGGAGATATTATATGGCTTACCCGTGAAAGGTAATCCAGTAGGTGGGTATGAGCCACAGAGGTCCGTAGTTGATTGGCAAAATATTTGTCAAAGATTATTAGGTTTTACTCCACACCCTCAAGACTTTAAACATAGTAGTCTCAAGGTCTCTGCGCTTAATGCACACTTGCGACTTCAGCCACGGTTGCCTGACTTGGCAACATAGGATATGGTCAACGAGAAGGCTAGGTGTTATATGTTTTGGATGATTGCTGGTTTAATGTTGGCAGACACATCTGGCGGTCTTTTAAAGCTTATGTACTTGTCTATGCCGGAAGATATCCCTGCAGTAGGGTCTTATAGTTGGGGTAGTGCAACCCTAGCATACTTGTATCGCTTTCTTTGTAAAGCCTCCCAAAGTACCCAAAATGAGATTGCTGGATTCCTACCACTACTTCAGGTATACCCAATAATTACACTTAGTATTTATTGAAATTTTATCTAGTTTATAATTATCTATTATGTTTAGATTTGGGCATGGGAGAGAGTTACTGTCCTTAGGCCTCAGATTGTAGCACAAAGAGACACGAGGAATATTTTCCCTGTTGGTTTACCTAGGGGTCCACATGCTGCTAGATGGTTTGCACATTTTAGTTGGACCGACACTACCAAACATGTGTTAAGAGTTTTCAGGGATGCGCTTGATTCCATGACAGAAGATCAAGTAAGATGTTGTATTAGTTTTCTCTTAACTTTCATATATATTGTAATTGTGAACACTTCTTTTTGTTATAGTTTATTTGGGAGCCATATTCTTCTGACATAATTAAGAGTCTTCCCGAATATTGCCGCTTTGGAAGAGATATATGGCGTGCTAGAGTTTCAATTTTTTGTTGGGATGTTGTGGAGGTTCATTTACCTGATCGAGTTATGAGGCAATTTGGATTGGTATAGGCGATACCATCTCCATTTCCATTTAACGCTACTCATTTTCACCATGATCGTCGAGGAAGACCAAACACAAATTGGGAGTTAGAGCATGCACAATGGTTGCATTTTTGGAACCATATTGACCAATATGTATGTAATGCACCAATCCTTCATGGATCACTTCGGTATGATGATCCCTACCTTATTTGGTTTAGACGTATTACTCGTTTTATCATTGGTAATCCTATTTCGAGTCCTCAACAACAACAAGGTTATGTGCCTAATGCGACGGCATACGAAACAATGGTAAGTTTGATAACTTAATTTTTCTTTACTTTAACTTGTCCAGTTAGCATATTAAATTAGTACAATAGGGTTTATTAGCATTCTATCAAAGTTTGTACATTATATTTGTGGATATGATTTGTCCAGTTAGCATATATATCAAAGTTTTCCTCATATGTTTTACTTGTACTTCATATTTGTGATTTGAAGATATGATTTCATTCTCTCCATGGTGTCCTAATTTACTGGTCTGTCACATTTTTTATGAAAATTGACTCAACATGTTAAAAATCTGATTCCCTCATTAATACAAACTTGGTCAACTTGGCTAGCATGTTTCTTAATTAATTATTTTGGCCAGGCATGTCATATTCATTTGATGGTTAATAAAGCAATATCACTCGGTGATAACCCATCAATGGAGGAATTTTACGAGTTTCGTGCAATGGTGCAGGATGAAGGATCTAATTGTTTGGCATATGTGCAAGAGGTAGATAGGATTCATGTGCAAGCCAACTATAGAAGAGATGAGCAAATGTCTGACCATTTGCATCCCCCTATTCGTCGGCGAGGAAAAGGTGGTGTTGCGGGTAGGAAGGTACGTGCTGTTGAGAGAGGTCGAGCGCCTATTGAAATGGGTGAAGATGATCAAGCCACATAAGATTTCCAAGCAGCCTCGGATTATGAACCAACAAACACTGAGATTATGCCATACATGACACCACAGACTCCACAAATTTCAAGGGATCCAAATCTTACATCACTTGAAAATGTATTTGGTAGTAATCAACCTCTACATTTTGACAACGCCCCAAACTTTTCCTCATCGCATGTCGAAGGTAATGAGTTGAATGATTCTAACAATGAAGTGGATGGTGATGAGTTGGAGGATGCAAATCAAGGTGCAAGCCAAGGTGTTGAACCATCGATGAAGAATAAGCGTAAAAATTTTCCTAAGCTTTGTGGGACTGGTACTTTAAAATCTTCACATTATTCTTTGACATAAGTGTTCCTTTTTAGTTGAATAATTGAAAAATTGTTCTTACTTTTCAGGGAGTCATCATCTTAATCAGCACGGCCAAAAGAAAAAAACAAAAGATAACAAAGTTTCTGTGTTAACAAAGAAAAAAGGCAAAGGATGAATCATATGGTTCCAAGTAAGCTTATAATTCTTAGTCTTTCAATTGTTGCATCCGTATCGGATTCTTTATAAACTCGTTCTAAATGGATTGACCTTTGGGGGTCATGTAAGTGAATGGACTTTAAATGGATTTTATATTGAACAACTGACCTGCTATATGTTATGTTTATGTTTATGTTTATGTTTATGTTTATATCTATTGGCCTTTTGTATCCAGCACGTTAGGACAATTTTCTCCATAAATGGGACTGAAACATATAGTTAATTCAATATTGAAGTTACACTAGTTAAAGCTCTAATAAAAGATTGTATATTTGTGTTAGGTGGTATTAGAAAGATTGTATATTTGTATTAGGTGGTATTAGAAAGATTTTTTTGTCTTTTCAGTCTCATTCAATTGTTTTTGTTGTCTGCATCACTTTGTTTCTCGGCTGGTTGTTTGAATCATGGATAAGCAATGCATTTCAGTTGTAATACCCCAGAATTTTCAGGCCTTATCAAAGTTAAACACAAGAATAAAAATGAGTTTCTTTTGATTTTTTTTTATTATTTGCCGTTCATTTTCATATCAAAATTGATCAATGCAGCGTCTAATCTTGAGTTAGTATTGATAAGATAACGTGGTTTAAGTGATCACTCTCGCTCACTGTTAGCCTAGTCATGATAGTGGTATGACTTAGGAAAACATTGAATATGAGGGATTGAGATGATCTTTCTAAGAATTGTTTTCAGTAAAACCAAACTTACTCACTTGAGTTCATTTTCTCTGTTTTCCGGTAATGAGATAGTACATTTTAGTCATTCAGTGGTACTTCTCAAATGTTTTATTCTAGCTTGATATTAGAAAAGGTTATTGACTATTCCTAAGTTCATAAATCAGCATCAATTTATCTATTTATGTCTTTTGTAGAAGTCTAAGCATGGACAACATAAAACCTTAGAAATGTTTTGATCCATAATTTATGTCCTTAAGCTTTGGCCTCGCAAAAATATGTAACCTGAGCCTAACTCAACAACAAAAGATAGTTCATGAGGCGAGAATTACTCAAGTCCATATAAGTAGACCACCAGTTCATTCCCCAACGAAAAGTGGAGTTTAAACCATTTCCAATCGTGTCATAGCTATATTTAATTCATATTAACTACTTATTATTTATAAATTCTATGGTTCAAATGCTTTGACTGAGTTATTTTATTTTTTCATGCAATAAAATGAGTATTAACTTGATCTTTTGAATGCCAAATAGCTTAGTTTCTAAAAGTTGTTGCGCTTTTTGAGACCTACGAGTGTATCGTTCAATAGTTTGCTCTAATGAAAGTCTAACCATAACAGTGACTAGCAAGCCTCGTGCTTTTTTCAACACTCCATTGAATGACTCTGAAAGATTTGTTATCAACACTCCCCATCTTTTTTCACCATTATGACTAACAGTCCATTTGTCCAAGGGGATTTCCATGAGATATTCATATGCTTCTTCATTTTCTTCTCTAATTTGTCAAATCAAGGATTCAAATTTTCTTACTTGATGGGCTGAAGCAGCCCTCCACATCAGCCTACTAAGATCCTTGTTTGGAAATCGAGATTGAAAGTTGCTCTTAAGATGCCTTATACAATATCGATGGAAGACTCGAGGCTCCTGAAATCGGCGTAACTCCTGCAAACTAGTCAAAATTCCTTTTGCCCTATCAAATATAACACAAATATCTTCTCTATCTTTTATCACATGTGCACTCAAATTCCTAAAAAACTATTTTCATGCCTCTTTCGATTCTTTGTCTACAATAGCAAACGCTAGAGGAAGAATGTTATCATTTCCATCAATTCCAACAGCAATCAATAATTTGATCTCATATTTTCCATACATATGAGTTCCATCTACTGAAATAACAGGACGACATGTTCGAAATCCATCAATGCATGACTTGAAAGTCCAAAACACAAATTTAAAAGTTTTTACCTCTAATGAACTAATAGACTCTTCGTGTTTCCATTCCACAATTGTTCCATGGTTAAAGTGTTGAAAAGCTGCAAAAAAATTGGGTAGGTCACTAAACGATTTCTTAAAGTCACCATACACCAATTCAAACGTGCGTTGACGTCCAAGCTATGCTTTTCTGTATGTTATTTGATGACCAAATTTTTCGTGAACCATGGAAATGACATCTACCACCAATTAGGATTTTTTTGAATTTGATTTATCAAAGATGCAATTAAATTGGTATTTAGGTTGGCATGACCACTAGAAATCCCCTCAGTCTCACATCTATGATTTTCAATATATTTTTCTATTTTTCAAAGGTTATCTCCAACCTTTCGTCCTCGGAGAAACCACAAGCAACCCAATAAAGTATGAAACTTGCATCTTACAACCCATAAACTCTTGTTTGATGTCACCACCTTGAACTCTTTATTTTTTTTCACACTCCAAATTGTCACAGCTCGTTTTAATTTTTCTTTACTACTAAAAAACATGCCTTTTTCAAATCTTTTGTGGCATCTTCAGACCAGACCGAACAATACTCCATCTCAGATTCACATGTAGACATGAAAACGTCTTCCTCATTATCCAATGTTCTAAAATAGGGTACATCATGATTTTGCACTTCAGACACATCTCGTTCAAATTGATTAGGAAGATTTATACCAATGTCATTTTGAGAAAAATCTCTAGCATCATTGATATCTTCATCAGATTCACTTTCACCATCAACTTTTGAAGGTTCATCTTCCTCCGAACTTTCTTCACTAATTTCAGCATTTACATCACTATATGGATCAACGTTGGTCTCATTTTCTCTGTGGAAAAAGAAATTTAATTAAATTCTAGAAAAATTATAAGACATAGAAGCTTGTTTTTAAATCAGTAATTTATACTCTAAAAGGTTATTTCTTAAAAAAAAATTAAGGTAATTAATCACAAAAAATATCACTATCTATCTATCTATGTATATTTATAATGTGTAAAATTATGTTATCAACTAATTATATTAAAATTCAGTAAAAACATAAATTTGTTGTTTTACCTGTCCTCATATTCCCTCGGGATATTGTCAACATGCATTTGGCTATTTGAACCTTCACCAAATGATCGTTGGTCACGCATTAACAATTGTTGAAATGGTGGTTGAGCAATCGGTTCTGCATAATGAGGTTGACTAACCATGGCAAATCCATGATTTTGAGCCAATAAATTCATGTGATAACCATGTTGACCACTAATTTGAAATATATCATTTTGATTTGTTGATTTGGTCTTTACATACATTTCCAAAATATTTATGTCAATCTTATCCGCAAAGTTTTGAGGTATAAAAAAAAAATTGTAGCAAAGATTGATCATCCTCAATTTTAAACTCAATGAACCTTGTATGGTTACCTTGAATCGAACAAGGATATTTTCCCGAAATATCCATTTGAATATTTTCACTAGTTGTACCCATTTTCTCATGCAATAATTCAACCAATTCAACATACTTCATTGAAGTATACATGCTAATAATCATTCTAGCACATTCAGGAATCCGTTCATTTCAGTAATTATTTTGCCACCCCAATACAAAGCAACCATCACATTATGTTCAAAATTCGCCATTTTCATTCCTACACATAAAAATAAGTCATCTTTTTAATTAATAGATCAGAAAAATAATTTGAAAGCTATGGTAAAATAATAACATAATATGATATATTGACTTGACTTATTTAATTCATACCTTTGTGAATATTGTTTCAAAATTGGGCTACACAAACAAAAGCTTGATTGAATATTGTTGGAATGTGTTCTGTTACAACAAGGTTTATTTTATAACCATATGTGTGGTCATTTTAAAAAATGAAAAAGTTGACTTTAACATAGTGTCGTAATTGATAGTCACGATTTAATGTAAAAACGTGATCTACAGTAACGTTTTATGATCTGTAAGATTCCAACATAGTAGGATTTGATTCTTAATTTGCAGAATTCGATGACCCGTGATTAAATCTACATAAAACGTTACTGACGGTCACGTTTTATATATAAAACGTGACTGCCAGTAACGTTTTATAATCTGTAAAATTTGCAAGATTCGATTCTTTAATTGCAGAGCCCGTGACTCTCACTTTAGTTGTAAAACGTGATCTACAGTAACAAAATATAAAACGTTACTCAAAGTAACGTTACTCAAAGTAACGTTTTAGCTCTAAAACGTGATTCAAGATAACGAAGTATAAAACGTTATTGACAATAACGTTTTATTTCTGTTTGCTCCGTGAACTTTTGCCTTTTTTCCATTTAATTTTTTTAAATAAAATAAAGTATAAAACGTTACTGTGAACCACGTTTATACTAGTTTTGTAAAAAAAATTTAAAACATACAATTTTGGTGAATTGATTTAAACAATGGCTTATTTTGGTCAAAACTTCGAGAAGTTGAGAAATATATTTATTTTATTTTTTAAATAGAAAATTTATTATTTAACATTTTGGTTGATAATATATGATGTGGCATTATGACATGGCGTTAATATATCTGATGGGATATGACATGTCATTTTGTAAGGGAGAGTGAGTTACACACATGAGTGGAGGGGTTTGAAAGTCTTATTTTATTTGAATTTAAGAGTTTAGTTGACAAAGGATTAAGTAAGAGGGTCTAAAATACAAACTCATATAAGTATAAGGGTTCATCAGACCATTTCGCCCTTCTTTTAACTTCTCCACCTTCTATCACCCAACATCACCACACAATTTTTCGAAAAAATTCTGCAAAACTTTGTTGGGTTATATTAGAATCCAATTTCTTCAACAAAAGAGTCAATTTCTTTAGCAATCTCACCAGAAAAAATGAAGATCATCATCATTTTCTAAGAATTTGTGACTCTTTTTCTTTTTAAAATCAAATCACTTAAAGTTTAAGCTCTGCTACATTAATGTTGTCTGCTACTACAACTAAAAAACTCCCGCCCCCAATAATAATGAGAAGTTCTCTTGATTTTTAGTTTTCTTACTGAAAATTATCCTAATTTTTCTGTGTCTGTAACAATGAAAATTGGAGGAACAAACTATTACACCGTCTGCATCTTCACCATTTAAATAACTAAATCCCCAACATTTTCCCATAGCATTCATAACTAAATCCCATAACATTTCCCCATAGCATTCATTTATTTATCCACGTAGGATACACACTTAAGCTAGTTCTAAGAATATAAAAAAAAGTGTCAAAATGATATATCGAAACTCTACATGAAGTGTCTAAAATAAATATCGTTTAGTTGAAGTATCTAACTGAAAATTGTTGTCAACTTTAATTAGAAGTCTACCGATGGATTTGGCCTACTATATAAGTATAGTTCAAGTAATAATGTAGCACTAAACATATTATTTGACTGTAATAAATATGCATAATCAATTACTCAAAATTTTAGTTGTAAAATAATCGTTCGATCACACGTGTTAACCACTGGTTACCGTTGACGCTTTCATGCAGCATGCAGAAAGCCACGTAACCCCCCACCCCACACCCCATGCTAACTCCTAATTTAATTTTCTCTATGAATAGAGATTTGAATTCGTTCGTTTTCTCATTCAAACAATAATGGTGAAATTAGCATCGGCGCGGGAGATGCGATTGTACGGGCCTCGGCTGACCCGAAACCGATTGGAGTACATCAACGCGGGTCTATACTTGTTCGCTACCATATTGCTGGTGGGTGGGTTCGCTGCTCAGTTCTCGAACGAGCAATTGTCCGGTTTGGTTCTGTTGTTGATAGCGTTGGCGATGATTGTTGTAGTGAATGTGCATGATCTTCTAGCTCACCTCGCTGGAATCGACTATAGATTTCTATTGCTCGGATTTGATCCACAGCTTCCCCTCGTCGAATTCGCTGTGCCCGTAGTTCAGTCCGTAGGAACAATTCTCAACTTCTTAGCCATTCTTTTTCTCTTCACTCAGGTAATTAATTCTTAACTACCTCTGTTTTAATATATTTGTCTTAGTTTGTTAAAAATACTTATGATTACGAGATTAAATGACATTTTGTTACAAAAGTTTTTTAAACTCGATGGACTTTATGTCTAAGTTAAAATCACACAAACAAATGCCTAATTCATTTGCTCTATATTTCCTTCCGTGTCATCGCTTTTATCGTTAAAAACATCACACTGAATTCTAAGCAATCATTTTATAAGAGGGTGTTTGATTGGTAAAAGGAATAATTTTTTTTTTTTTTTTTTTTTTTTATCTATTATACCTTGAGAGAAGGAGATTATAAGACGGAGAATCGAACCGTCACTTATTGGTAAAAGTTTTCAAATATGGTATCAGACTAGGGAGACTTAAATTAAAGATGCCTAATGCCACAAGTGAGGTTTACCCTATTGGTTGAGTACCTGCACCGTCAACCGGTAGATTAAGTACGAATCACACTAGGGTAAGTTCGAATGGTATTTGAATTTTTTATTAAGGGGTGTCAAAATATAAAGTAAAAAGCAAATGCTCCTATAAGGGATAGAACACACAACCTCAAACAATGTAATTTTCCGACGCCTTGCCCTAGGGTAGCTCCGCCCCTGGAATGTCTAATGTACGAAAATTTCATTTACTACATTCTTTTGGAACTGACTTAAAGGGACATAATAGCCTTGTAACTACCACAGTGCCAAACTTGAACCCATTGACAAGATCACTATACCACTGGCACAAATTCAGCATATGCCACTATAAGGAGGTGTCTGGTCTTTCTTTAACAGACAAAGAAGCCAAGAATGTGATACAAGGATTAGTAATTTTGCTTTGCTGGCTAAATATAACATTGAATATTGGCTATGTAGTTTCAGTATAATGTTGTTGAGTTCTTCATCTGATCATGTATTTAATTCGTTTGTGAAGGCAGAAAAGGGGTATGGCAATTACAAAATGGAGAGGCAAGCTGTGAGTCTGCTTATTGCTGGCCCTGCTCTATGGCTGCTTGGTTCAATCCATAACTCGTGTCAGATTTACGAAAGAGCGGATGGGCATGTCCAAATCTTGCAACAAAGTGTCAACATCCCCTTCTTGTTGGGCAGTTTACTGTTTCTGGTAGGATCACTCCTCAATTGGAGAGAGCAGTCAGGATATGTCCACCATGGCTTGAAATTGTTAGTAAGTAACCAACATTTTTTACAATTATCAATACGGAAAAATCTGTTTATGGACTTACCATCTAACTCTTTAATACCACCTATAATGATCATAAAAAACGTATATATCAACCCACATTTAAAGGGGGAAAAAAGGTGGCTTTCCATAAATACTCGCAAGGTAGGGTTGATGCCCGCGTCTCCCGTAACCATGCTTGCAAGTTCCGCCGCAGAAACTAAACTCTCATTCTTACTCAGTTGCTCTTGAAAAAAAAAACTATTTCTCTTTAGTTAGTTTCCCGGACCTTAAGACCCTCGTCTGGGAAGCATGATCAAGTAGTCTAGGAATAAGAAAGGTCTTTAATTACTAAACTATAGGATGTGCATACTCAGAAAGGCATGACCCTGTCAACCAAGTATCAAAAAGAAAGAGAAGAGGAGAGAAGGAAAAGTTGTATTTTTGGCAACATTCTAGGAGACGTTGGATGTTGTGAATAGATTCTATAGTAGTAGTCCTATCAGTAAGATGAAGTGAATACTGAATAAGTTGATACAGAGGTTCCATATAGCCAATCCAACTTTTGGATCCGAGACATTCTATTTGGTTGTTATATTTTTAACTCTGTCTATATCTTTATACTTCTTGTAGGCTTATGACATAGAAAACACTAATAATATACTAACGAGCAGTACAATCTCTTGCACACCTTTTGTGCAGTTCGATCAACTAACTGTTGAGGGACTTGTGAAATGATGCAGAGTGAAGACTGGATGTTGTTCGGGTTATTTGGGAGTTTATTGCTGTTCATTGGAGGATTAATGAATGTGGTAAAAGTGTTCAAGATGCAACAAATGAGTGGATTGAGACTAGAAAAGCTACGAGGCGGAGCACAAGACCGATTGATACAAGAAAGGGAGGGGCAAATGCCACTGCTAATAGAAGAGCAAAGACGAAGGAGACAGTCATCGGTGGAGGAGGGGCAAATGCCACTGCTAGTAGAAGAGCAAAGGCGAAGGAAAAGGTCGCCAGTGGAAGAAACAACATCCTCTACCGTTGCCCCAACTCCTTACAAGGATGTTCTTGTTGGTCAGGCTTGAGAGTTTATGACTCTATATGCAGCGATTGGACAGTCGTGCGCCATGAGGCTATACAGAGGATTTGCAATTTAGCTCATTCTTGCTGCCTTATTATATGGTGCTGATTTACGTGCTTATTGACAAAAACTGTTGAGGGGTGGTTTGGCATACAATCACACGATTGTTTAATTTACTTGAATTTGATGTTGTTGAATAATGTGGATCATGATCACGTACATATTTGATTCAAAGTTTAGTATGGGTCATAGGGACACTGGCCAGATGTTACATTTGTTATGTAATCTCGAATTTTGGTTTTCCCTAATGCAGAGCAAGGGGTGATTTACTGTTGAAAGACTTGATACAGTGTAGAACATAACTCTTTATCCAATATATGATATATGTTAAACACCCTCACGTAAATTGAAGCGGAATTACTTTCTTAAATTATCGAATTTGAACCTAAAGCAGAACCAAATGAATCTCCAGAAACTCGAGAACAAATCAATTAATTTGTTCAGACGAGATAGCATTGAAAGGAGCAGAATTAGTAAATCCTAGAGTATGGTGTTAAGTAGGATATCCTTATTCCCAGTATAATAAATAGATATACAATTCCCAAGTTTACATGCAAAATTTTGCCCAATAGAGGGTATATAAAATTAAAAAACGGTTGACAAAGAAAACGGAAAAAAGAAATTTTGGAAGTCCTACTAAGGCGTACAACACTACTGAAGCTACACCTGTTTTGTATGCCAGGAAATGGAAGTCCTAAAAATATGTTACAACACAAGGGGAAAGAAAAAAAAAATAGTGAAGACCTGTAAGTGAAATAATCAAAACTAGTGCTCCGTATACACTGTACATAATAGCCCCCTACACCAGTTGAGATGATCACCCATGGAA
Source organism: Solanum stenotomum (assembly GCF_019186545.1). NCBI lineage: Eukaryota > Viridiplantae > Streptophyta > Magnoliopsida > Solanales > Solanaceae > Solanum > Solanum stenotomum. The sequence continues at coordinate 17,986,749 of NC_064284.1, read as the reverse complement.
GAGAAAGCCATATATCTAAACCAATGCGAGAGTTTCTTCGTCCTGAGGCTGCTGCTGCTGCTGCTGTTGTTCAGAGAGCCGGTCTTCAGAGAAAGGGAGAAGAATCCGCCTTATATCTTCGGAAGTCAATGTTTCGCACTCTAGAAGGGCAGTTGCCAGAGTGTGTAGAGCCTTTTCATGCTGCATTGAAAAAGAAAATCACAGATAAGCTTATGCTAACCGAACCTAACAGGTTTCTGCCAGTTAGTATAGCTCTATGATCATTAAGATATGTAAGACAAACCTTCTTTAGGAGGGCCTTTACGCGATCATATGCTTCTCTTAGAAGTTTGACCACCTGAGCATCAGAAGAACAAACTTATAAGAGCTTATCAACCCAAATAAAAAACATGCTAGAATACTATGACTTAGAAATTCTTCATCAGGTCAGTTGTTACAAAAAAAAAGCTTTTAAACTCGAGCTAAGCACATACCTCAGCATCCATACGTGATTGCATTTCAGCACTTGGCCGCTCTTTGATGTGAACAGGTCCAATTGCATCACTCATCCCACAGGACGATACCTACAGAAAAATGTGGTACTGTCACACACTTGTAACAGAAAGCTTCATTCTGACAAATTTAATAACATCATTCACAGCTGAATATATACATTAGCCAGACAAAGAAAACGAAGAACCGACTCTTTTTTACTCTTCCTATAAAGCAGGTCCGGAGAGGAACCCTCTCAAGGCAGCTTTTGCCTGTGGAAAAGCTACGTCTCATGTGGGGTAAAACCTTAGTAGCTTCTAACTTATGTCTAGTGCAAAATACTCCCACACCATAGACATCTGGAGGGTATGGTTGCTTTCTTTTTTCTCTTTCCACCACGTTGGGTTATGCCTAGGTTACAGAGATGTTAATTTTACTTATATTAACAAATAGTAGTAGATTGAGGAAAAGGAACTAAAGGTGATACAATTTTCTCTGAGAAAAACTGAACGACAGTCCAAGGAAAGCAAAAATGACTTCGAACATTGAAGTCTCAGATCGGCAAGACTCAATTTTCTGAGCCCAGCATAGCACCTTCAATCTGACAGATTTAGTTTATCTTTCTGATCATTTGAGTTTCACATGGGACAATTTTTTCTTCATAACATCATCAGTTAGGTAACTTCCTTAAGAAACCTGCAATCCAAAGGTCTTGATGTTCACATAAATATTATTTTTATTTATGCAGTTAGCTGGCGAGAAATCAAAATGGGATAAGCACTACCCCGTATAATGTTGTCGAAAAATAAGACATTCTGGGTTAACAAATTCTGGCATATAAATGCAGCTAAAACCCAAATCAGCAACTTAAAAGAAGGCTTAAGTCATCCACAGCCCCTTAAAGTTGTCCGTATATTTCATTTGAACACCTCAACTACAACATGTACCTATTGAACACTTCTACCGAGTCGAATTAGAACCATTTTAGCATTTTTTTGACAATCAGTTGAAAATATAAAATGAGTGTAGTACACTCGCGCTGACATGGCAAATTGTCAAATAAACGATATATATGTGGCATTTTGAGTCAAAATAACAATTACTCCACCATTATGACAAAAACAAAGGAAAAACTCTTCAACTTTTTTTTCAAAATGCTGCTGTACATCCACCATTATCGTCGCCAACATCACCCATCGTTTCTCTTAATTCAATTATGGAAAAAGTCGAAGGAAAGTCAACAATTAATGGTGGAATTGAGCTATTTTAGTGACGAAATTTTCTAACTCTGAAAAAGGAAATCCAACAATTAAACTTTTCTTCATTTGTATGAATCAACAATGGCAAATCATTAGATTCAAAAAAAATTTTAAAAAAAGAAGAAGAAAGAAGACGTCTAATGCTGCTCATCGAACCACCTTTTTTTTTTCTCGTTCTTTACCATATATCAAAAATGGTAGATTTAGATTTTTTTAAAAAATAAAACATCTAATAGTAAAATAATGTTCTAAGATCCGGAGGGAAAAAAGAACAAAGTGAAACATTAATGGTAGAGGTGGTGGAGTTGTTTAAATTGCAATTTGTAACTTTGCTTACTTTCATAAATCGACAAAGATGCAGTTCTAGATCTGAAGGAAAAAAAAGGTACAAGCGATTCTAGATATTAAGAAATAAAATGACTATGTGGCAGCGTTGATGGTAGAGATGTTGGTGGTTGCTCAAAAGATGAGGAAGAAAGGGATGTGATGGCAGCGATAATGACAATTTTTTTTAAAAAAATGATGATAAAGGTAAATGAATTGGAGTGACTAGAAAAATACGGAAGAAGAAGAAGAAGTATGATTGCAATGGCGATGGCGATGGCGATTGCCTGCGGTTGCCAGAGAAATTAGTGATGGCAAATAAGCACAAAGAAGAAGAAAGCGACTGTTTTTTTTATTTATTTAAAAAATATCTATCTAAATGCTTTCACACACTCATCAGCCGTGAATCACATTCAAAATGCCATGTAGGCAAAAAGTGCTCAAGTGGTATAAATTTGAGGTCCTAGAAATGTTCAATAGGTACAAAACTTAGTTGAGGTATCTAAGTGAATTATGCGGACAACTTTAAGGGTACGCGTATGACTTAAGCCTTAAAAGAAATCATGCAGCCAGTAAGAACATCAGATTTAATCTGCATGCATACATTGAAATATGTAGGCATGTAATTGCTGATAAGCAAAAACGAAACTGGGAAACAACTTTTTCTCATAGCTAATATTTGTAATACATGATGATCCATGTACTTCTAAACTGTTCAAGGCGTCTTTAAAAAAATCCTTGTTTAGTGAACCAGAGAAACAAAAAGGGAAGAGGAAAGAAGTATTTTTACTACATAAATTGACAATTTTACTCACTATAATAGACATTAATATGTAGCGAAATCATACCATGTATTGAGCAAGTTCTGTAGCTGTGTGTAGGTCACTACTAGCCCCAGTAGTTACATTGTCTGGACCGAAGACCAGCTCCTCGGCTACTCTTCCTCCCATACAAACATCAAGCCGTGCTAACAACTGCTTTTTGCTGATTGATGTCTCATCATTTGAAGGAAGCTGTGTAACCATTCCCAAAGCAGACCCACGTGGCATGATTGTAGCTTTATGTATTGGATGTGCGCCTTCAGTATTCAATGCAACAATTGCATGGCCACTCTCGTGATATGCAGTTAGCTGAAAAAGACGATATTTACCATAATGGTGATTAATATGTCTGGGATATTGTAACATGTCCACTACAGAACAAGGACAGGAAAACAAGGTGTTTATCCATTAAGCAAGCATCCAAAGAGTCCTTTAATTTTACTATACAAGAGGTTGACCAAGATTCTGCACAGCATTCAGAAAATACAAACTTGATGTTTTGAGGCCCAATAAGTTTTTATATTCTAAAGAATTTTGTCTGTTCATAAGCATGTAAAATCAAATAACTATATAGATTACCGAAATTCGATGCCTGATGACAAATCAAATCAAACTTACAAGTGAGTTACCGGATACAAACATGAACATATTTTTCATAATAGAGCAGAATACCTTTTTTGAGTCTTCTGAAAGGAACATGGTTTTGCGTTCTGTTCCCATTATTATTCTATCTTTTGCAAACTCCAACTGTGATGCATTTAGCTTCTCAGCACCTTCAACAGCAGCCTTAATGGCAGCAATATTCACCAGATTTGCCAAATCTGTTTCAAACAGAAACTGTTAGTAATATACCCATATTGAGAAAAGAACCAGGTTACGATCACTTGAATTAACAGTTCCTAGAAAAGGTGGTAGAATGTAATTTTAGTATTTAAATGTCATGTTACAAGAGTGATGTCATTAGTAAAATATAGTCCCACATGAAACAAATATCATGTGTTTTGAATTTGACACCTATAATATGTGTTTCTTGTATGCCACTATCATCAGGTGTTCATTATTTTTCTCTTTTAGTTTATACATGATATCAGAACCAAACTTTGGTAAGCTCACTCACAATTGTTTTTTCTTTTAACATTTCTATCACTCTAAGGTTCTTTCTCTAAAAACAGCATTGAGCTTATCGAATCTACTTTTGGTCTCAACTCCAGCTGTTACTCAGCTTAGTAAATCTACTCTCTCTCTCTGTTCTATCATCTACTATCGAATCTACTTTTTCTCTCAACTCCAGGCCTACTCCTCAGCTTGGTAAGTCTACTCTCTCTCTTTTCTTTTGTCTACTTCAGCCACACCCTTGTGGTGACACTTCGTCTTCTCCCCCAACAAAAATGCACAAAGTCAGGTAAATAATAAAAGAAAATGAAGGCAAAATAATCTTTAATCCAGGAGCAATTTCAAGAATTGATTTAACACATGATGGAGGCTGTTGAAATATTTATCAGTCCTACATTGGTTGAGAAAAGGTTTCCAAAGGATTTATAATGATTCTTGTCTACTCCACCCATTGGGTTAAGATTTTGATGTGAATTTTCATACTCTTTCATGTGGCATCACAGCCAAACTTTGGTGAGCCTGTTTCCGTAATTGCTTCTCTACCTATTATTTTCTCAACCAGGCTTCTCCCTCTCAATCCAGCCATCAACCACTAATTTTGCTAGAGACTCACTCCTCACTCCCCTGAGCCGCTCTCTATCTCTATTTACTCCAAATCTCTCTCTCTCTCCACACTAGGACAACTCTTCAATTCATTGAGTATACTCTATGCCTACCAGCTTGTTGAGCCTATCTCTACTTCCACATTCAATTTTTGATCTTTCCCCACAAAAGAAGTCTCAATTTCCAAAGGCCAAACAAATTCTCGAATGATTCTGGACTACTCCATCCATAGCCTCAATGATAGAGTTGAAATACCCATATTCCCCTTCACAAAACGCATATGAATGCTCGGTTTATCACTTGAGCAAGTGAAAAATTGTTGACTCTACCTCACTCCTTACCACCCAGCCCAAACCCCTCTCTGTTTTTAAGAATTCAAGTTTTATTTTTAATCTGGTGACTCAATTGATACTATGATAAAAAGAAATTGTTATAGAAATTATAATCCCATCTTACCCCAAAAGTAAACAAATTATCAGAATCATCATTCATCTAACCCTTTCATAAGTCATCGGTACTTCAATTCTCACATATTTACTTCAGTCAAATGCCCAATCTCCCAATATTATAATCCGCCCAGATCCCTAGGGAACATGACAATTAGTAACCGTGAAATGATGTATCAATAACACCACGATTCCATCGGTCAATAACAGTAATATGATGTATCTAGGCTAGGAAAAAACTCCGGCATTAACCAACAGTAAATTGTCAAAAGAAGTTCATAAAGCAATGTTACTGCAAGGAAACAATGCACAAAACAATGGACACAAGAATACAATTTGTTCCAAATTTAATCTAGTTCAGTGATCTGATAAGAAAAAGTATAAATTAGTGCTCTTATTCATGTATTTGGCCCATGAACTTGCATAATATTTACTTTTTTTACATCCCGCATCCATGAACTTTACTTTCACACGTCCAGAGTTATTTTGAGGAGTAATCCATGTCTAGCAGATTGGATAAATGATACAGCCAACTTCACAAATCCAATCTTCTTTTACCAAAATATTTAAAAAGTCATAAATAGAATCCACGTAACAGGATCATCCATTTCAATCTTGAAAAAGGTAGTATACCATCTCATTAGACATCAATTTTAGGATAAAAAAGATTCACATTATATGGAAACTTAACCAAAAGGAAATGAACATAAAATAAAATGGGCATTGCACTTGCCTGCTCCATTGAATCCTGGTGTTCCACGAGCAATCGCATTCACATTGACATCATCACTAACTGGTTTGTCTTGCAAATAAAGCTCTAAGATCTCTTGACGACCCCGCACATCTGGATTGGGAACCACAATCTAGAAAAAGTTGTTTTGATGTTAACAGCATGATGATAAACTATATTTATAGAAGAAAAATACAATAAAATATTCCTCAAATTCATCACTAAGAATGTTTTTTTCCAAAAGGAGGAGGATAAAAAGTCGTTCAACAAAATTCAAACTTAGGCCTCCTTTGTTTGCCCTTATTGGAGATCTGAATGGTTCAAACCTTAGGTCATTTAGTGCATTTTGTTTACGTTAAGAGTTAAGCACTTATTTGGTCTGAATAGGTCTTAATCATTAAAATCTTGAACATAGTCTTAATATCATCAAGAGGTATTTTTGTGTGGATATCTGGAAGACTGGAAGTAGGAAAGCAGCCGAACAGGATGGATAAGTTCCAAAAGACTTACATGCCTATCAAATCTACCGGGTCTTGTCAAGGCAGGATCAAGAATATCAGGCAAGTTTGTCGCAGCCATCAATATTATGCCCTGTAAAATGAGTCAAAAGTACACTTCAGTTTCAAATTCAGGAGAGAGATTCATAATTCAGATACTTTAACTTCAAGACGTTTACCTCATTTTGCTCAAAACCATCCATCTCAACAAGTAATTGATGCAGTGTTTTCTTAGTATGCCCTTCCCACTGCTTTCGAGTTGATCCAACAGCATCAATTTCATCAATAAATATGATGCATGGAGCCTAAAAGGGAGTCAGACACATGAAAATTAGAAAGCAGTTCCAGGAAACTGATTGAGCTTCTTGAGAAAGGGAAACAGACATCAAATCCTTTCCTGCTCCAAGTACAATGACAATGAGAGGACAAAGCAAATTATCTCACATGATAGATATAGTAACATGAAGCAGAAAGAGGACTTCCAACCTCCCATTAGGTTTTCACAGTTATTTAACTAGGAGTTCTTTTTATTTTGCATTTCAGACGGAAATAGCAAGTTTAACAACAACAAAATTCAAGGCAGATACTAGGGCATCATTCCCCTTAAGCTTTGTTAATTCAAGCAAACAAGAAAGTTACTTTCCTAGTACAGCAAAGTCTTAATATCAAAAAATGGAATACCAGCAACTGTTTTGTTTGGAGTTACCCAAAACCTCCTCTTTCATTAGCTGAATTCATTGTTCACTCCAAACTCTTGATTTAAGAAGGGTGAAAACTCCTTTTTCCCATTGATGAAGGCACATTCTATATGGACAGCCCAAATTGGAAGTATGTCAAATGATGACAGACAGGCAAGTATTAAAGTGCCTGCAGCTTCATAAATCATAGAGGAGACATTCATAACCAATTATGGGTGATCTCACAGTTCTTGTACTATGTAACTCGAACAAAAGTTTATTTCAGAGTGTTAAGGAATGAATGCAGTCTTATTCATTGTAATATACATAAAAAGCATAATTATAGGAATTGATAACAGATCTATAGGATTTTCCTTTTAAATTCTTTCCATAGTTAGGATTCTATGTATATGTGTATATGCTTGCTACTACATGGAATAACATATCAATTTTTCTCCCGTATCTTCTGCTACGCATAGATTAATAGGCACGCACACTTTATGAAACATGCAAGATAAGTTCTATGCACACAGAGAACATATTGCTTCACAATGGAACCACTTGAGCAAAAGTGAGCTTTTCAAGCATAACTGAGCACTGACTGAAAATTTTCAGTCCAGCGTTTACCTAGAACACTGTACATTTCACATGATTTTGCTCTGATCTGTAAAAGCAATTTTTTTCTTTATAAACCACAATAAGTAAGTGATGTATGTATAATCTATCAAACCTTCTTCTTAGCAGCTTGAAACAAAGATCTCACACGCCGAGCACCAACTCCTACAAACCTAAAAGAATGTAAAATTACCCAGCCAAGTTAATTAGGTTGTTAGGTAACCAGCTGTAAGATCTTGAAAAGTGAGAAAAGTTGGCCAACAATAAAAAAGAAACAAAATAATAAAGTGCACAATATCAGACAGTGTGTTCTAAGAAGGACAGAAGGATGGACTTCCATAGTAAAATCATGCTGCAAGTGACTATCCAACCAGTCATCAACTTCATTGGTCGTGAAAGAACATATGGTAAGTTAAAAGACTTCAACAATATTTCTTGCTTAACTTGGCTGGTAGCACCTGAAGCATACTTGACACAGCACGCTGTACCCGATGCCCTCATGCGAAAAGAATATTACAGATTCTAATCACCTATTTCTGCTTTGCAACTTCACAAGTCGACTCTGGTACAGTTCTCCCCTTTTTGTAAGAAAAGTGAGCTGTGCTAAAGTCAACCATGGAGCAGCTAGAATGCTGGATCAGGAGCAGACTTGACAAGGAATTTTTTTATCTTCAAATACTTGACAAGGAAACTAAAGCTGCCTATAGCACCATTCCCACATGAATTTAGTTGGACACTTCGAGGGAAAGGATTCCCAAATTTTTAGGGAAAAGATGCAGTATCTTTAGCACACTCTAGATCGTCTTCTGGGGTAAAATGGTAACATGCATGAAGTGGACTTAATCATAAGTACGTATGTTTGGACAGAGTTTTTGCTAACTGTGATTATGTGTGTACACTTTGTACCATCATAGAGCTGGAATAGATCAACAAAATCCTACTTGTCAGGTGTCCAGGAAAAAAGATCTGCCCTACTATAGCTATTGGCCTACCTTATCCAAATTTAGACATATTTTCATGCATAGGCTTGCGCACAATTACCAATCCTCTCTTCACAGTTAAAAGTTAATATGACTGTGATATCAATGACAGATATCATTCAATTCCCTAGATGCTGGAAGCAAAATACTGCAGAAGTGTACATATAATGAACAAAAACTGACTAAGGTAATTTTCTAAGCACCAAGCAACTTGCTACCCCTGAGAAGAAACTGAGCTTCTTCTAGAAAGTAAGAGGAGCTCACAAATCATAAGTTTCTCTCACATATTGGATACATATATGCCCAAGTTATGAGGTAGAGAAAGTAGTAAACATACATTTCTTCAAATTCAGAGCCTGCCTTATAAAAGAAAGGCACCCCTGCTTCTCCAGCGATAGCCTTCAAATCAAGATAATTAAGCAGGATTAGCATAAGTACATGCTTATGTTTACATAATTAGAATGCAGAATTAGAAAGCAAAGGTCACATTATGAATGAAGGGAGAATGCAGAACAAAGAACTTGGCCCAAAGAAGAGAACAAGGTATAGAAGAGAAATCTTTAACTAATTAAAAAAGGACCAATTCTGACACTTACGAATTTATTCAAGAGCAGAAGAAATAACTATGTTTTTGTAATTACAAGGAATAAAAATCTTAAATGATTTTTCTGTATCAGAAAGAGAAAAGGATTAGTAAATTTTACATCACCAAATAGGAAAAGGAAAGAGAGAAGAAACTGCTCAACCAGAAGACTCACAATTCACAACTAACAAGAAGAAATTGCATCTGAATTTGATTATAGTTGGAAGTGCGCAATGCATCTGAAGATATAACAAAGAGCACTGCTAGCCGACACATGGAACATCCAATGTGGACAACTACTTCAGCATAAAATGTAATCAACAGCTTACCTTGGCAAGGAGAGTTTTTCCTGTTCCAGGTGCTCCAGTCAAAAGAATTCCCTAAAAACAAGACAATTATTCCATCAGGAAAAGCATAGGGGGTGTTTTACATAAAAGGAAGCACACTACCAATAACAAGCCAGGATAAACGGGTATAATAGCGCAAACCTTCGGCAACTTTCCTCCAAGCCGAGTGAACTTAGAAGGATTTTTTAGGTACTCAACAACCTCCTCAAGCTCTTGCTTAGCATCATCACAACCTTTGACATCCTTAAACGTTTTGACATTCTGCATCCAAAAGAAAAATAGATAAACAAAAACAACTGCAAGATCCAAATCCCCGAACAAAAGAAGTCATACTTTTCCCAATCTCTATTGGACAATCAATGGAAGAAAAATGCAAACTCTAGTATTGACTAGCACTATAGAGTAAGTGTGGAGGTTCAAGACCATCCAACATCTTTCTCAAGCACCAACACATTAATCTAAAGCTGAACTAAGTAAATAACCCAACAAGGACTATTAGTATTTGTCTATTGAAAACATTCCAATCAATGAGCCTCGAGAGCATCATTTCTACAGGGTTGGGTCTTAATACCCAAAGAGAGAATGTTTTACAAACTTTAGAAGTTGTTAATAGTTCGAGTGAGCTAATACTCAAAGAGTTACTCCTGAAACAGCTGGAAGACTAAGAGAACCAAACAACCAAGACCAATGACGCATGAACATTTATGTTAATACACTATATAATTGATATGGAAGTAAGTTACATAAGGCATAGCCTGGGATAAAAGAGATACTTGAAGCTGTTCCTACTTCCCCTTTCCAAGTTAGTCTTTATTGATCACTGGTGGACGTCCGATAATGCAAGAACATAGAAAATAAAAAATGAGACGCCTACCAAATCCTAGGGACACGGACTCCTTTTTCTAATACCAAAACGAGGAACACAAACAAACTAGATATTTCATACTATGACAAGAATTAAAAAGTAAAATAGAATAAAATTAGCTTCCAAACCATTTAATCACATAGCACATCATAAGATTGGTGCAGAAGACAACCTACATGTAATATCTCCAGAAAGAAAACAAACCTTCTCAGGCATTATTTCTTTATTCAATTCTTTCGGGGCATAGGATGAGCTTGAACCAACACCTGAAGCTCCTATCCCACCTAAGCCACCAATATATTTCTGAAGTGCAGTAGCACCCATTATCCTGAAAAAAAGATTGTACTCTTTTCTTAGTAAAAATATAGAAGAATAAGACTAAATAACTGCCAACGAAAGACAAAAGAAGTTACCTAAAACAAGGAAAGAGAGTGAAAACTAAGATAACAATAGAGACAAATCAGTTAATATGCTAACTAGCACAGTAGCAATCACATAAAATAATCAGGGCACAACCCCCCTGCCACAAACAAACTCCCAGAAAATCTGGAGAAAAGGGCAGGACTTTATATCTAGAGAAATTACTGGGCCTCATTTCTGTGAATGCAGAATAGTAAATTCAAGAAGATAAGCTTACCAGACCAAGCCAATGGCAATAGTGAATATGATAGTTGAGAGAAACTCTTGCGCAAAACGTGATGATCTGTTTGAAACTTTAGGATCAACCTACATGTGAAAATAAAGAATTCTGGGTAAACAACATGCACGCACAAAAGCATGACCCAACAAATGAACAAAGTAATTATGAGCAGAGTCAATGGAAGCACCAATAGCCATGGTTTCATATTTAACTGTTAGTAACACTAGTTTTAGGTATGATGCTTAAGATGAACATTAGACTCCTTGTCTTAACAGAAACTGCAGTGCTGAGAGTATCTTACCATCACAACATGTAATGGCTGCTTCTCGGAAATGCCAGGATTTAAAAAGGGTTCATCCATGTTCCCTGATGCCCGTTGCTTCAACTCTTGCAACTATAATTTTATTCCATTAATCATCAAAAAAGAACACCAAATCAAGAGACAAGTGCAGTACAAATTACAAGAGTAAGTAGAATATCTAGAGTTCAGAATGATTTCTTTCACTCTAAAAAATAGAAGCACTTAGAATGAATTAGGACTGATTGGGATAATCAGGAACCCGAAACATTCATTATTTAGTGTCAAACATTAAAATGGTTTGTTATCGCATAGGTGGCATTGCCAATAGACACAAAAACCTGAAGGTATTATATGATCAACAATTACCAGTGAAGGAAGACTAGAAGGCTTTCCAGATAGCTCATCAGGTAGATATTCAGCAATAGCATTTGTAGCCACAAGAGCTCGCATATATTCTGCAACTCCTCTACTGTCTACAGCATGAGCTCTCTGCTCAAAGCGCCGAATGACAGACTCAGGGCTAAGGTTAAAAAGATAAAGAGAACAGTGAATACTCTCTAAAAATAAATTTGTGTAGCTAAGGTAACTTATAAACAAACCTAAAAAGGGGAACAAAAGTAACCCAGAGTGATCAGGCGAAAGACTCCAACACAATAATTCACAGGAACTGACAGGCTGCATAATTGTTTAGCTACATCACATATGATTCTCTTAGTTTGTAATTAAAATAGTGAGAGTCGCAACTAGGCAGATCAATCAAAAGCATCCATGAAAACAATGACCACATTAAACAGCTTTGTATTTATCTTATTCGTGATATAGGCAAAGATTGTAAAAATGTAGTATCCTAGTCACTCCACCTCCCCTAGAGAAAAGCACCTTAGAAATCAGTAGTGAACACTCACCATTCCTCATAAAAAAAGATACTTTACCATTATCTACCTCCACTAGATTCTGTCACTGGTGCAGATGAACTAAGTAAGGCGGACCAAAGTTTACCTGTGCTTGTTGAGTTCAGCAAGCAAAGCACTCTGCATAGCAGCATCGTTCGGATTTGCATCGGCATCCGCTATCAATCTCTCCAGACGTTTCTCTTGCTGCCAAAACGGCCACCAGCTAAACCAATCCGACAGCAAAATATTCTCAAACCCTTTCTTCACCTTTGCAAATACCCCCATCAAAAAAATCAGTATAGGCAGTTTTTTCTTCAGTTCATCATTCTCCACCAAAACCTCAGATTCCACATGGCCCGCTTCATTATCAGAAACACTACTCACAACTCCACCATTCGAGTCAATGGAAGAATTATGAACGGAACCAATCTCAACAACAGATGGTTCATTGAACTCTAGGGGTTCAATCTCCGGAATAGAATTGTCATTATTAGATAAGGCAAATTCCGATGAGGAATCGACTTGTTCAGGATTCAATGTACAATGAAGCAGTAAATTGTGCCGGCAAAATCGAGTCTTGAAAGGAGGAGATGCAGTTGTGGATAAACGAAGACAGAATAAAGGGTTGGAGATAGAAAGGGACCGCACATGTTTTGAGGAAGAAAAATGGAAAAGAGGAGGTAAAGGCTTGAAGAGAAGAGAAGCTTGAAGAGTGGTCATGGCTTTTCTTTCCTTAAGATTAGATGTTTTAGGGTTTAAAGAAGAGGAGATACTTTGGGTTGAACTCAATCCAAAGACTTGAAGAAGATTCTTTACTGCAAAAGAGAGGATTTTTATTATTTTTTTGGTTTCTTGCAGAGAGTAACAACACAATTCTCTTCTCCCTTTTGTTCTCAGTTCTCACTATGGGAATTAGAGAGATGAAGGGATTGGGTTATTTCTTGTTGGAATTATAGAGCAAACAAGAAAACCTTATCTCTACTCAAATTGGCGCCCTTCTTCTTGTGGCCTCTATAATTTCTCACTTATATTTTTTGAAAAATAGATATACGTAGCTATTTTGAGATTTTCAGTATGGCAACTGGTCATTTTCATATCCCAACGGCACAGTTCATTACTTTTAGGTTCTCTTAAGTGGCCTATCCTTCAGGATTGAAATGAGATGCATTGGAGAAGCCAAATTCTTTTTCTTTTTCTTTTTCATCATCTCTTGACAAGTTCATTTGCTGTGAAAGCTTTGGCATAATTTGGAGTTCGAAAACCATTAGAAAAATTGTTACTATACGTGTTTCTTTCGACAACATAAATCAAACACGATTTCAAAAATATTCCAACCAAACTAAGTTCATCAAAGTTAGAAACAAACATAAGATATTGGCTCTTGTTTTACTCTTTGTTTTCAAAGTAACATGAGTTGGGGTTAGGAGAGTAGGCGAGCATATAAGTTACACACAAGACAAGCATGAAATGAAAGCCTTTGGCTCCATTATAATTCATAGTGATAATAGATAATCAAGAATAGTGTACAATGCACAGCCTAAAAGCAGGTATGAAACCATCCATTGACCCCAAAAAGGTACGAAAAAAAAAGGTACAGCACAGAAAGACCAGAAAAAGGAACCAAAACATGCAAGTTAGGACCAAAAGACTTGTGACATTTTTGGTTAACACCTCTCTGCAACAATATTGAGGACCCTAATAGGCAAAACTTGTTTCGCACTAGTGATACTGTGGATGATAAGGAGGCATTGAAGTAGAATGTGGCATGACGTTCTGTCCATGCATTGGCATCATCCCAGGACCCATTTGAGAAGGCATACTAGCAGCTGGCATGTAAGGGTGATTATGCATCTGCATCGGCATTGATGGAGTTGCAGTGGCGGGGGCCGAGTTCCAGCCTGCAGAATGCTGAGGCGGAGCTGGCGTGTACTGGGAAGGAGCACCATATGGATGAACACCTGGACCTCCCATCTGAGGCGGCTGCTGCCCCATGATTGAAGGTTGAGAATTCATTGGAATATTTGGGATTGTGTAATCTCTGCCGCGATCATTATTAATCTGAAATCAGTAAAAATAACCATTCAATTAAGGCAGTGACTTGTTCCCTCACAGGGAAGGGGGAAAGAAAGCTTGGGGGGGGGGGGGGGGGGGGGNGGGGGGTGTATTAAGTAACAAACAAAAGAGAGATGGCAGACACTAAATTACAGAGTTCCCGTCACAAATTAATATCTCAAAGATAATAAAGCTCTCTACAAAGCTGCTTTTACCTTTATACTAAGATCTGTGTGTCGAGAGTAAGAGATATGAAGCATGCAATATCCACCTTGATATATGGAATGTCCTTCCAAAGCTTCCTTCGCAACAGCAGCTGTTCGCACATCTGTAGATTCAACAAAGCTATAGCTTAATTCAACTCACAAGCATCTGAGTACAGAATAACCAATTCAAATCCACTACTTTGAAGTTTGTACAAGCTGACCAATTCACAAGAGGAAAACATTGCTCCCCAGGGTGGACGAGTTCAAAACATTTCTTTGACTAATACACCAACTATCTTGTTTAACCAAAAAAGAAGATAAGGACAGCAAGAAGTATATCTTTCTTTTCATAAAATTTGGTCACTTAAAATGCATCAAGAAGATTTTGAACCACAAAAGGGAACACAAAGAGGATCAGAGAGCTAAGAGAATCCAAAAAACTGAACCGAGCTATTTACAGGGGTTTAGCTTGTTCCAGGTAAATGGAGTAAGAAACCTAGCTTTTATGGAGTGGTCTGGAGTTGAAATTCCATAAAATATTTGCACTTCCTCAGTCCAAAAAAAAACAAAAAGAATACTTACAGGGTCATAATCCAGACAGCAAGTACATTTACCCAATAAAATATTCACTAGAAACAAATAACCCTGCTTGAATATAGAATGCCATATAGAAATCACAACATAATATAATGTCAAGAAGCTGAGAACAGTGCTTGGCCATTTGTCAAATGATTTTGAAACATTGGAGCAAGCAAGTAATGAGTAAGGGCAAGAACTAACACTTGGCAAATTATTGTCCACACTTCATCTTACCTGGATATTGTATCAGAGCCTGAAGCCCTCCATTCTTATCAAACATAGCAATCTTTAGGACAGGACCAAAAGCTGAGAAAACCTGAAGCATATATGAAGGAAAATGAGAACCAACAAAACAAGTCAGAAGATGGTTATGAAAGAAATCTTTTTTGCAACTGAAGAAGAGTGTTACCGTGTATAGGACATCCAAGGTTACTGCATACTGCATGTTCTCAATGGAAGCAAGAAGAACATTACTCTCAGGTTCCAGTTTCTTCCCATCCAGACCCAAACTGAACTGCAGCACAGATGGAAGAAACTTTAAAAAAAGGATAGACAGCATTCCATGACGAACTTGCCCCCCAGGAACATATGCAAACCATAGAAACATGAAAAATAAGTGCATTCCATGTGAAGACATGAATACTGTTGATTGTGTTAATAGCTTAGCTTTATTCCAAGAAATTTTATTACCTAGCACAATTATAGGAGAACATTACTTTTATCAAAATTAACTCTCTTTCCTAATTTATTTATAGGGCTCATTGTATAAATACCCCTTCTCCTGGGATGTAAATATATATCGAAACACAAAGAAGCCTTTTATTCCTTCTCAAATTCTACACATACACACCAATGACCAATCAATAAACTTATGCCTCAATCCTACATTAGATCGGGATACATGTTCACGGTGGTCCAATTAATACTTTGCTGTATGAAAGGGCAGTATCTTAAAGTAATCCAACAGAAATCCATAATGGCAGCAACAAGGGAACTGGAAGACAGGGATCTAACAATCCTAGCAAATCCTCTACGCGCAAGTGAGTCTGCACTTTAGAGCTTTGACTGATTCATTACCTGACCACTTGAATCTATGGCTGAGGAAGCAACAGGAAGAAGAGAATTGGTGTAGTCCCTAAATCAAAACCATAAACAAGATATAAGTTGGAAGAGTGGAAAGCAATAATTAACACAAACAAATTAAACCATATACAAGATGTAATTAAATACAGTGAAGATCGCGCAAAAGCATTCTGTATGACCAACTTTCAAACAACAACATATGAAGTATTGGGGTCTAGGGAGAGTGGGATGTATGGAGTCCTTACCCCTACCTTGGCAAGGCAGAGAGGTTGTTTCCATAAGACCCTCAGCTCGAGATAAGCATTTTCAAAACAGGTTTTGAAAAAACAGTCATCACTTATGAGTGTGTATGTTTGTATAGAAGATAGAGTATCTTTGTGGAAAATCATATTTTTTGTGTGTTCTCTACTTTTTGGTATGCCACTTTATAGGGGAGCTTTTCTTCCCATCATCAATAAGGTTATTTACTTTATCCGAAAATGTGCGTGTGTGAGATAGAGAGGTAGATGGAGATCATTTGTACCTGCTACGATGACTCTGAAACTTCACACTCAGATCTGTATGGGCAGAATATGTGATTTTAAGGGTACATGGTCCCAGTTCCGGAATCAAGTAACTGATGCACGAGAAAAGAAAAAAATCAGTCAACTGCCCTGCATGAACAATAAGTAGTAGCTAGTAATACTTCATCAAAAAAAAGTAGTAGCTAGTAACAAGTTCTCCAGTACACCAATTGAGTTTGGTATGAAAATTTAGAGATATTTTCACCCTTACAAAATCATAGAATTCCATTAACAGCTCTGACCATATGTAATTTAAACAGCTAGCCAACCACCTCAATTTTAGCCAACTAAATTACACAAAAAAAAAACAATCATCATTTCTGACCAATAATTTATACCAGGATCAGCCATTGTCTAACACAATAAGGAAATAAGCTCACCAGTCCTAGACTCCTAGTTATAAATATTTTCTGTAGCAGCATTTAGAAAGCAGAATTTGATAAGCTCATTAGGCACATAGCTAGAATGGACATGAGCACAAGAAGAAGGTGCCTGAAATGTCAATATACAATGTATATGGAGCAGCTAAGCTAAGGAACATATGCACCCCTTCAGTGAAATTTTTTTTTAAAAAAAATGGCCCTCAAAGATGTCCAGCCCCCATGTATGTGCACCACATCACCTTCTCTAAAATTATTATTTAGAGAAGTAAATTGATATATGAGGGAGAAAATGCCTATCAGGAAGTTGATATTTATAATTTAATTAAGGATGTACAATATTTTCACCCTCTACGAATCTTCCTTAGTATCATTACCCTATGAAATACAAATTTTAAAGTCAATAAATTTGTAGAATGTTAGATTTGGTTATAATAGTTTTAGTTAAAAAACAAAATAAATTAACTTGATTTTTATTTTAACAAACAATACTTCCAAGTTTGACCTAGAAAACTAATCAAATACAGCTTGGTTATAATTGTGCTTGTTTCATTTGAGTACAAGGGCTCATATCAAGTGTATTTATAGAAGGTTCATTGTGCAGAAAACTCATGTTGAACGGATCAAAAGAATAAAACAAAGATGTACAATAGGGTTAATAATAAAGCTACCTGCTGCTTTCAGATAAAGAGGCAACTATATCAGAAACCCTTTATTATGCATCTTCATCTACTAATCCCACTCAAAAATGAGAAATTCTTCACTCTATCCTCTCTCTTTTTAATCATAGCCCTCAACAGTAACATTATCTAATTGTGCTACTGCCACTTCAATGTAATATGAGGAATCTTCACCCAGAGCACTAGTTCTAGATCACATTGTTCCTTATAGTCAAATAACAATGGTATCAACACATCTCGAGAGTAATTTAACCATACAAAATGGTGTGAGCATTAAAAAGGACAATTGCTATAATAAGGGCCGTTTGGTAGGACGTATTAGAGAATCCAATACATGTACTAGACATGGTATTATTTACTCCTTTGTTTGGTAGGATTTTCAGCCCATGTATAACAAATACATGTATTAGTTATACACCCTATTCAGTATTATAGGGTGTATAACTAATACATAGAAAACAATGATAGTAGTAATACAAGGGCTATTAATATTTTGGTAAGCATGGTTAAAGACATAGCCAACTAAAATATAAATCCAAAATCACCTGGGAATGCTTCTTCCATCCAGGGCATCCTTTGCTGAAGTAGCGGTTTCTGCATCAGAAAATTGCACCAGAGCCTGAAGAGGGTTCAAAGAGGCGAGGGACTAGTCAGCTAATTAGGAGGTCAACAAGCCTATTGACACTGATCAAATTTGCTTCTTCTGAAGCATAAATACCTGGAATCCTGCAGTCTTCTCAAATGTTGTTATCTTATGCACGAATCCAAAAGCTGAAAATACCTGGAAGAATAGGATTATTTCAGAAATGAATCTATTCAATGTTAAAAATATAAATTTGGAGAAATAATATACACTAAAAAGAAATCCAGCATGCTCTTCTCAAGTAAGTGTCTAATACATCAGAAACAAATAGCACAAATAACATTTCTACTTTAAATGATTATTAATTATACTCTCTACTGCCAAAGAAAAAATCTATTCAAGGAGTATTCTCCATCAGTTGACCTAAAGAAGTTCCAAAAATGTGAAGGATATACACAGGAGGAAGTTGAAAAGAAGAACATCTCTCCTGTCATTTACAGCACATGATACAAACAAAACTTACTGAACATGAATATGTGATGCAAACAAAACTATCTGAACATGAGAAAATTCTCTGAAGTTAGAAAATTATCTGACAGTTCTCTGAAGAGTCCACAAATTTAGGTCAGGCACTCATACAATCAGAAAACTCCACAAGAAGCATTGATACAAGTCTTGAACCCTTGTTCTAGTGGAAGAATGTAAAACATTTAAGCTATGACCAAGCTCACACAAGAGTAGTATTCCACACGAAACAAAATTAACTTTTAGAGAAAGTTAACTTCCAAGTCTGTTAACAAAGCCTAAAATTCAACTTCATTACAAGGGTAACCTTATCAAACAAATCTCATCATCAGAGAAGGTCTAAGCAGCCATAAATCACCTCAAGTTTGTAAGATCTTGGCCCCTAACCAGGCAAGCTCCATTCCACAAAGCTGTATTTTAGAAAATCAAACTTTCACACTAATAACATCCTAATAACTCTAAAACAAGAGGAAGGAGATTATTTCTTAAGCCATTGAAGTAAAGAGTACAGAAATTTTAAGACAAGCAAGTCTCGGAGATGGGAAGCTTAGATAATCAAAAGTCTGACTCATAAATGATTATCTGACTTTGTGTTTGGCCTTGGACCCTAAACTTTCGAATTATTTTAACCAAAAGACATTATTACTATAAGCAAAGGAAATTATGCATCCACTGCAAGTTGCCGGATGCATATGCAACAAGTTTGCCTTGGAAAACAAAAAATTGCATCTCCATTATGCACATGCTAAGGAAGGATGAAGATTTTAGAGGAATAAGAAACATCTGACACTCCAAGAAAGTCAGGAAAGTTAGATGAGGAGAAGGGAAGAAAGAGCTAGAGTTAAGAAAAAGAGAAAGGAGACAAACACGCATGCGCTCTTTCTCCCGATGCAATAAGCTGCCATTGAAGATATATCCTGGACATTGGCCTGCTGATCCATTCAATTTCATGTTAAAGAGTGCTCAAGAAAGCATGAAATACTCCAACCTAATTACCAAAACTACAGGAAACCTTTCCACGAAGAAGATTTCCTCTCCACCAAAGCAAATGGGAAGTATTTTAATCCTTACCAAGTGTAAAACGTCAATGCTGACAAGGCGAGCATCATTTCCCTCAATTGTAACCAACAACACATTTCCAGCTACATCTGCTGTAGTTTTGTTATTCACTATCTCTTGCCTGTTGGAATATTGTAGGTAGACGGTTTTCCCCCGTACCTGAGCTGGTTCTGAGGAAGAGGCATAGTACGATATCATTGCAATGGCTTGATTTAATTCTGCCTACACATATTAACAATTCAGACGTAAGAACTCAAGTTTTGAAGGATGTAAAGATTCAAAAGAAAAACAGATATACTATGAAAGAGAAAGGTGAATTCAGCAACTTACAAACTCTATAAATGCTTGATTTCGGTTTGCTCCTACATTACACTTGGTATTCACAACTCTACCAAAAGGTTTTCCCAATTCGATCAGCTCCTCCTCTGTGCACTCCCATGGTAAGTTTCTCAAATGAAGGACCTTTGAAGGAGGCTGTGTGTATCGAAACTGAGGCTGGCTAGATGCAGATGCCATCCGAACTACAAACCCAAGCTTTAAAAAGAATAACAGATATTAAAATGTCATTTGACCCAACATTTAACATTCCTCAAGGTCTCTAAGCTAAGAGAAGAATGGATTATAAGCAGTATATAGACTACATGTGCTAAAGGATCACAGTGCAACACCCAAAAGCGCATTGGACTCAAAATGTAAACTAGTGAATCTAATAAGCATGCTTAAATAGAAAGCAATTGTGCAACATATGGAACATAAGTTTTTAGAAAGATGGAATATAATTCAGAGTAAGTGCAACCATGTGTGATTCTTCTTCTTTTTTATGAAAAAGAAATCAGAGTGAAGCCAACCCTTGGGAGTCAACTGCAACCTTCAAAACTCTTTTTGAAACTGATGACCTCGGTCCTCTGTCCTTCTCCACTTAAATGCGTGACTTATTTCACTTGGTGCAAGCAACCATTGCCATATATTATCTTCCTTCGTACTTGGAATGTCCCTTGTACTAGGCTTTCTCGTGGAGATATATCAAGTAACTATAACCCACTCAACCAGTTACTATTTCCTTATCCCACACCAAGGTTAACCGTGAGACACCAATAAAGAAAGAAAATATTAGATGGAACACTAGATGGCATTTAATCTATTTAAAGTGAAAATCTCTATTAGAGCATGACAAGTGGTCTTGCTAAACTAAAAGTCAAGTCTTCAAACTCGTAATGCAATAATACTAGTGAATCATCATTATATTAGTGTCACTGCTCCCCTTCCCCGCACCACCAAAAATAAATACTACTTAAGTGAAGACCCACAAGCATCCAAGTCCCACCAGCAGAAAAACAACTAACTTATCCACAGACGTTTAGTAACATATACAAATGTCCTGTATTCCTGAGAATCACTGTGATTCACTCACCTAAAGAGACATCAAAATTTATGGTCAACAAAGGCAGACCCTCGGTCGGACAGCTATTAAGGTAACTGTGAGCTGGACTAGCAGAATAACCGGTAGACGATTAAATAAGGGAAAAAACACAGAGTATCGTACAGTCCCTCAACTCAAACTCATCGAATATATAAACCAAAAAAAAGAGAAGAAAAATAAAAAAACGAGCTACTCCTATTTCTCCAAGGGCCGAAAACTGTTTAATAGAACTTGCAGGATTCAGAGCAAGAATTAAAAGCACTGTCGCCGTCTAAAATGTTTTGAAAAGCCATTGTTAAATTGTACTCAACGAACAATAGGGATTAGGGCACTAAAAAAAACATATGATATAGAATTAGAATGTAACAAGATTGAATTAGAATGAAGAAATCATAGGTTTAAATCAGATCGAACCTAGGTTAAGCGGATGTTCTCAGAAATTAGGGTTTCACCGACGGAACCACCACACAACGACGCCTAAAACAAGATGAGATGAAAAGCCGACGAGTTTGATGAACTGATGGTTTCTCTTTATATAAATAAGGTTAACGATTTACTCCATTAATGAAGTTTAAAGACTGAATAACATATAGAGTAAATTTTATTTTTGGGAGAAGGGTCAAAAATACCCCTCAACTTTGTTTTATTGGTCGACTAAATCCTTGCCGTTAAAACGAATTTAGTTTTACCCCTGTCGTCTACAAACTCATCATTTGTACCCTCCAAACTAACGGTTTCCCCAAATCAATTCCAAATTCTCAACTTCGACCCGAATTATCCCTTTAAAAATAAATTATCAATTAAATCCGACCCATAACCATTTAATCTGATCTTACATACCAAATGTATAAAAAAAAAGTAATGAATTCACCAAAACCCATTTCAATTCCTAATGAACAAATAAATTTCCAGCCATTAATGAGCTTTTAAGAAGCAATGTTAGGAGCAAAAGCAAAGGAAGAAGACATGCCAGCCTTATGTTTATACACAAAAATAAGAACAATATTGCTATTGAAATAATCCAATAACCTTCTTCCCCAAAAGTCACTTGTATAGATATATTCACTAGTTCTTCAAATCCGCCGCACACGACGGCGAAAAGGCAGTACTAGGCGGTCGAATTCCACCAGAAAACAACAACAAGAAAGAAACTAAAAAGTTCATGCTGCTGCAATTTCGGGTGGGAATTATCTAATTACACAAATTCAGATCTGTGATTTCAGTGTGAAGAAATGGGTGTGATGTTTTCGATTTGGGTATTTTGGGGAAGAAGTTGAAATTATTTATTTTTCAAAGTTGGAACTCGCTTGTAAAATCCGAAAATCAAACTCAAGCTCCAAGCTCCATTAATGGCTATGAAGTTTCCATGGTTGGTTCTTCAAGTTTCAGGCTCCAATTCAAAAACTAGTACCCTTAGAAGCTTTTAACAATGGCTTTGAAAATATTTACAGAATGAGTAACACTATAACAAATTCAATGACAAGGGAGAAATCCATTCTTTTTAGTTTTGGTGGACTCAACAAGATTGAGAAAATTGAAAATTAAATTAAATTTTGTTTATAATGGTGGTGGGTTTTATATGTGTCGGATCAGATTAGAAAAGAATTTCATTCTAAATGAGTTTTAAATGGGTAATTCAGGTCGAAATTGAGAATTTGAGATTGATTTGGGGCAAATCGTTAATTTGGAGGGTACATATGATAAGTTTGTAGACGGCAGGGGTAAAACTAAATTCGTTTTAACGGTAAGGGTTTAGTCAACCAATAAAACAAAGTTGAGGGGTATTTTTGACCCTTTTCCCTTTATTTAAAAAAAATAAAAAAAAATTCACCTCTCAATTCACATTAAACATTAATTAATCTGAAATGAGTAAAGTATATAAGGGGTATTTATGGTTATAGCAAGAAAATAAAAAAATAATTACGAAGCCATTAGGGCTTGAATACATAACCTTTAGGAACTATTGCAATCCGTTAACAACTAGACTAAACCTTCCACTTGTGTCAAGAAGTGTTAATACTTATGTATATCTATTTTTTTTAATCAAAATTTGATCTCTATACAATTCAATTTTTCAGTGAAAGGGTGTCGCTCGGCTAAGGGTGGGTCAGCCCCTGTATGAGACTAGAGTGCTTGCTTTTGATTAAATGGCCATGTGATGGTCCATACAGATAGTATCATATTTCTTGCAACAGACTTGGGCAAGCTATATATCCCTTTAACAACACTAGCTGCTAAATGGTGTCATGTGATGTTCTATACGGATATTATCATGTTGCTTGCAATAAACTTGGGCAAGCTATATATATATCGCTATAAAAAAAACTAAATTTGAATATTTTAGATCTTGCTATACAAGATTTATCAAAAAGGTAAACCTTTTAATAGTTTGATTATCTCTTATTTTGTATTCATACATTAGTCATGGAAGGCACATATATGATGTGCTTTCAAAATCCAGATAATGTAACTCACTAATAATTAAATTACAATTTTGAATGCTCATAAAAATTGCTATGCAATAAATATGTTAGGTTAATTGTCGCGTGACAAAAAAATAATAATATATGTTGATTAGATTATTTCCACATAAAGATTTTGAGACTAAAAAAATACTTAATATTAAACAATTACTTAATTATATGTTGGTTAAGTTCGATTCTCGCTGGAAAAAAGATACAAATATTTCTTATTTAGAAGAAATCTACAAATAAAATAAAAATCATCTTTACTTAATAGTTGAATAGGGGAATAATTTGAAGGGCAAATATCTTAGCTTGAAAATTACTCTATTGTTAAATTTAAAGAAAAAGAAAATAATTTTGAATTATGAAGAAAATCTCAATCTAAATAATTTTATAATAACTTAAATAATATTTAAAAGTAATATGTAATTATAAAAAATAGAACTTTCAAATTGCATGGACCAAAAGCAAAATAATAATAGTCTCTAGTTCTGAGTCATTTATATATTGTGATGTATTGTTTTCATTTTGAGCCAATCCCCACC
The DNA here is from genome assembly GCF_019186545.1 of Solanum stenotomum. Classification (NCBI taxonomy): domain Eukaryota; kingdom Viridiplantae; phylum Streptophyta; class Magnoliopsida; order Solanales; family Solanaceae; genus Solanum; species Solanum stenotomum. The sequence continues at coordinate 17,962,444 of NC_064284.1, read as the reverse complement.
TCAAAATATTGAGCTAAATGATGCCACTAAACCTCATAATATCCATGATACAAGAAGTATCATAAGGTCACTAAAGTAAATTTATATATATATATATATATATATATTATTATGTACTATTAAATTTAAAAATAACTTATTTTTAATCTATTTTAACTGAGGGTCATTATAATAATTGAGAAATGAAATAAATTTAAGTAATTGTAGTATCATCTTTTTCGGGAAAATTACGCGGTTAAGCAATCTTATACTACTTAATTACTCAGCATAGCTATAGTTTGCTATAATTACCACTCGCGACTAACATTAAACATTAATTACGTGGGCTGACTTCGAGTTTGTATAATTAGTCACGTTTGTATATGTATAATTCACCAGAATATACAAATTCATATGTATAATATACAATAATCTAACCGATATACATAGACAATTCACCTCTCTCCCACTCTTTGCCCTCTCTCGCTCGCCTCTCTCCTCTTTCTCCCAGTCTCGCTCGTCTCTCTCCTCTCTATAACATATAGCTACGAATTGTAATTATCAAACTATAGTTATGGAGAGTAATTAGGCTATTTTTGAGTGGTTATATGTGAAAGTTCCTCTTTTTTATATGACTATCCATTTTATTTCCTCATTTATTTTCTGACAACTAAGATCAACCGATATTATTATTCCTATATTTTCCTTTCTTTATTCTTCCATTTTTTCCTTTTTTTCCTTTTTACCCCTCCATAAAGTTCCTATCATTTTTGCTCCTTGGTGATTCAAACTCACAACCTTTGGTTTGAAAGTGACAGATGCTTATCATGCGAGCAATTATCTTATTATTGAATATTCAGAAGTCTCCCAAACCATCAAATCTTTTGCATCATACAAAATGTATTGTTATTACTTTGTTTATAAAAGATCAAATCGATTTTTTATCTCTTCAAAATTTCAGACATTACAACAAGTCATCATTATATTGAAGCAATACAACACTATTGCGATATCATTATATCAACCTATCAAATTCAGCAAAATACTATTTCGATATCGTTATATAAACTTATCAAATTATTGAGCAATGTTAAATTATTCTAACTTTATATCATATTTTTTCATTGAAGATTTGCATTGTTCGCATTCTTACTTTATAAAGTTTATATATACCCGACCATTTACAAACCTCACTTATAAAATTACATTAGATATATTATTGTAATTCAATTTATACATATCAATTAAAAAAAAAAAAGAATTCTTAAAAAATCGAGGAGTGATTTTGAAATAAAAATTGATTCACATATTTGTGTATCCAACAAAGAGTCAACAAGTATGAAATATACATACATTATAAAGGAAAAAACTCAAATACATCATCGAGCTGTTGAACTAAGTGCCTGTTTATCCCATTTTTATTTAACTGAAAACACTTTCAATTTTACAAAATTATTTTTTACACATGTCCAATAATAATTGGACACGCATTAATTAAATAGTTATTTTTTAAAAAAGGCCAAAATTCTAAAACTGGAATTAAAAAACCTAGAGACTGTTGCAATCTAGAAGTAGGAAGCAATGATTCCCAGAATATTCTTGGCATCAGAAGATGTCACAATCATTATCAATAATAATTTTAAGCTTTTGTTGCTCCCTTCAAATTGCTAAAAACTTGAGCTTTTATGGATTTGTTCCCACTTTGCCACTTAAAATTTTCATCTTGAACTTCACCTGAATCTGATTTCAAGTAGTTAAAGGTAAGTACTTTCTATTTGAATTTAGTGATTCCAACTTTAATTGCTGATTCTTGGCTTCTTGTTGTATGTATTTGCTGATTAGTCAGGACGTTTAGTTGTTCTGATATTTGCTGTTGGTGTGCAAGTAAAGTCCCAAAAAAAACTGTGCAGGCTTTGCTAAAAAAGAGTGTATTTGGGCTAATTGAGCTAACTACACATAGATTACAAACTAGTAGCAGTCGTTTATATGGGTGGTCTGCATTCATTCTGCTCTATTTGGCTGGTGTTTGAACATGAATTTGGCGATATTTGAAGATAAAAAAAGTAGTATGTGAAGTTAAGTTGAGAAAGGGTGTTTGGATATTGAAGTTGTGTTTGGACATTCATTTCACTTAAAGAAAGGGGCTTTTTTTTTAAACTTTGAGAAAGTGGTAAGAAGCAGATTTTCAAACTTGAAAAACTTATTAATTTCAAGTTGGAGTAAAAAAATGACTACAGTGCATAACCATACAGTTTTTTGAAAAGAAAAAAAAGCTCAAAAAAATATGGCCAAACAGGTCCTTAAGCAAGTGCTAGGTGTGGGTGTCACAAGGAACTCAATATTCAAAGTTGACCTTGATTTCACTTTTGGTTATAAGAAAGACATGAATGGTGTTAATTGATACTTGTTTTATTCATGTTACTAGTTTCTGACAGCCATCTTAACTTCATTGATGGATGCTAAATTTGTCCTTGACTGTCTGTTCTAATCAAGACTGCTTGATTGGTTTCAGATTTTGCAGGGGATGCAATGGGAACTTTAATAGCTTTGCTTTCGATTGTGTTAACTCTGGTCAGCCTTCAAGGGGTAACATGCCATGGGGAGCAGCCTCTTTCTAGGATTGCGATTCATAATGTTGTTCTTGCCATTGACATTCATGCTTCTATTAAAGCTACTCCTTCAGTTCTCGGGGTTAATGTAAGCTCCAATAGCTTTTTCTTACAGGCACATATATACCACTCAGGGAAAAACTAGTTGAAACACACAGACCTAGAGAACAAATTGAATTTCCTGGTCTCTAATAAACAATGGCATGTGGTTTAAGATAGGCTTGCGAATGAAAAGGTTCAAAGTCTCTCCCATTCATAGTTTAAATTTCCCTTCAAATTGCAGGGGCAAAATAAAGAATGGGTTTCTCTAGAGTATAGTGTTTCAAATCCCTCGGCCGATGATTGGATTGGGGTATTTTCTCCTGGCAATTTCAGGTAGAAATCATGCAGTTATCAGTTCAAACAAACTATTGCATGGTCTTGATAAATGATATTGTTGGCAATACGAAGTGCATTTGATATTAAAAAGTTGGAGTGCATCCTTTTACTTCTTTATGGTACTAACCAGTATGATTTCCTACTAACTAAGTAATAGTTTTGATGTTTTCCCCACAGATTCTTAACTATCTCTTTGTTAGTATCTTGTAACTAGAAGTTCCTAAATGCAGTCTCCTTTTTCCTAAATGAAAGGTTACCTAAACATTTGTGTAAAAAACTAAATTCCGGGCCCCTTTGGGAGTATAACTAGTGAAGTTTTAATAAATTCATGAGTATGCTGGCTTTAATTTGTTATTCATTACATAACCGTGCTATTTCTTTTGTTTAGTGCATCTAGCTGCTCCCCTGAAAATCCCAGAACATTTCCACCATTTCTGTGTACATCACCTATAAAGGTTGGTGTTTTGCCAATTTTAATTATATTTGGTTCCAGAAGTTTCTCTTGAATGAAGGGATAAAAAGTAACCATGATTGTCCCACTATTTGCATTTTTACCGTGCAGTATCAATATGCCAGTTACTCTAATCCTCACTACAAAGACACTGGGAAGGGATCACTGAAGCTTCAATTGATTAACCAAAGATCAGACTTTTCTTTTGCCTTGTTTTCTAGTGGACTCTTCAGTGTATGTTCATACCTTTCTCATCCTTGTCAATTCTGTGTTCTGTCCAGATTATTTATACACTGAATGCAAGTTTATGTATGTCTTGTCATCACTACTTTGTACTTCATCTCAAGAATATCTATCATGCACCTTAAATAATCTTAATCACTTACAAATTATTATCTGTGTTAGCATGATTGGACAGATTCTAAATATCTGTACATATCTATGTTATAACTCTAAATATTTGTGTAATGATGATAGGAGATAGCATAGATTAATGTAGCATATTTTCAGAGATATTACAATTAGGAATAACATATATTTAGGGATATATAGCAGATTTTTAGGCATGTAAATCAGAATTCTTTCTATTTAATGGAAGAACTCTCATTTGAGAGAGATCATTCAGCAAAATTGACATGGCATTCAGCTGAAAATTGACATGGTATTAGAGCCTTCTCTTGGCTGTCTTGTTTCATAGAGTCATCTGTGGTTCCTTTTAAATTTTTTTTGAAAATCTTGGTTTTTGGCTACCTCCTGGGAATTTTGTTCTTGGTCATTCTAGTTGCTTTCTTGAGTCTTTGTAGTTTTATAGCTATTCAAAAGCATGAATTCACATCACTTTGAATCCTTCAGTGTTCGTTTCACTGGAAAAAATTATTCTTCTTGGGAGTTTCAATTTCAGTTGTTTGTCACCGGCAAAGAACTATGGGGCCATATAGATGGAAGCGATCCTGCTCCTACTGATGCAACAAAGCTAGGTGAATGAAAGATTAAAGTTGCTCGGGTGATGACATGGATTCTAGGGTCAATTGACCCTCTGATTGTTCTTAATCTCAGGCCGTACAAGACAGCTAAGGCCATGTGGGATTACTTACAAAAGGTTTACAACCAAGATAATAGTGCAAGACGCTTTCAGTTGGAGTATGAAATTGCTAATTAATCTCATGGAGGTCTTTCTGTTCAGGTTTACAACCAAGATAATAGCATAGATTAATGTAGCATATTTTCAGAGATATTACAATTAGGAATAACATATATTTAGGGATATATAACAGATTTTTAGGCATGTAAATCAGAATTCTTTCTATTTAATGGAAGAACTCTCATTTGAGAGAGATCATTCAACAAAATTGACATGGTATTAGAGCCTTTTTCAGTGCTTTGATTCTTAGTGTCTTTCATCTGTGGTTTCTTTCAGAATTTTTTTTTGAAAGTTTTGGTTCAGCTTACTGTTTTTTAGTCAACAGTAAGTCCTAAGTATCTTGGAATTTTAGGCATCTTGGAATCTCAGTCTTGGTCATTTTGGTTATTTTGTATCATTGCATTTCTATTTTCCTTAACTTGTCAAGAACATGGCGTCATATCAGTTTGAGTCCTTCTATGTTCGTTTCACAAGAAAAAATTACTCTGCCTGGGAATTTCAATTCCAACTATTTGTCACCGGAAAAAATTATGGGGACATATAGATGGAAGTGATCCTACTCCTACTGATCCTACAAAGCTCGGTCAATGGAAGGTTAAAGATGCTCGGGTGATGACATGGTTTTTAGGGTCAATTGACCCTCTTATTGTTCTTAATCTCAGGCCATACAAGACAGCAAAGGCCATGTGGAAGGTTAAAGATGCTCGGGTGATGACATGGTTTTTAGGGTCAATTGACCCTCTAGAGCATGAAATTGCTATGTATTCTCAAGGAGGTCTCTCTATTCAAGATTATTTCTCTGGATTTCAGAACTTATGGGCTGAATTTACCGATATCGTTTATGCTACAATACCTTCTGAATCTATCTCCATCATTCAAGGAGTTCATGAACAAAGCAAGCGAGATCAATTTTTAATGAAATTACGATCTGATTTTGAAAATGTTCGCTCCAACTTGATGAACCGTGATCCATCTCCATCGTTGGATGTCTGTTTTAGGGAATTACTTCGTGAAGAGCAGCGTCTTTTCACACAAAATGCTTTTTATCAAGAAAATGTTGTCACTGTCGCATTTGCAGCTCAAGGGAAAGGAAAGGGCATGGATATGGCTAGAGCTCAATGCTACAGTTGCAAGAAATATGGTCATATTGCTAGCAATTGTGGCAAGAAGTTCTGTAATTATTGTAAACAACAAGGACACATTATCAAAGAGTGTCCCACACGTCCTCAAAACCGTAGGGCAAATGCTTTTCAAGTTGGGATAAATGGTTCAACTACAGATAACTCGTCTTCAGTAGGACAAGTTCTTACTCCTGAAATGGTACAACAAATGATCTTGTCAGCATTTTCAGCTTTGGGGCTGCAAGGTAATGAGGTAATATCTAAATTTTGGCTTGTTGATTCTGGCGCTTCCAATCATATGACCAACTCAACTAATATACTCAAAAACATCCGTGAGTATAATGGTCCAACACAAATTCAGGTTGCCAATGGTAGTAATTTACCCATTACCAAGGTTGGGGATATTACTGAAACTTTCAAGAATGTTTTTGTATCACCAAAGCTCTCCACTAGTCTTATTTCAGTTGGCCAATTGGTAGATAACAATTGTGATGTGAATTTTTCTCGTAATGGTTGCCTTGTGCAAGATCAGGTGTCGGGGACGATAATCGCGAAAGGGCCTAAAGTTGGAAGATTGTTTCCTATACACTTTTCTATTCCTCGTGTTCTAGCTCTTGCTTCTACCACTACTAAGAATGAGGTTTGGCATAAACGTCTAGAACATCCAAATTCTATTGTGTTGTCTCATTTGTCCAATTCTGGTTTATTGGGAAATAAAAATCAATTTTCAGTTGCTTCATTTGATTGTTCTACTTGTAAATTAGGCAAAAGTAAAACTCTTCCTTTTCCTAATTTTGGTAGTCGTGCTGCAAAGTGTTTTGATGTCATTCATAGTGATGTTTGGGGCATTTCACCAGTTATTTCTCATGCTCATTTCAAGTATTTTGTGACATTTATAGATGACTATAGTCGATTTACATGGGTGTATTTTCTTCGATCTAAATCTGAAGTGTTTTCCATATTCAAGAAATTTTTGGCTTATGTTGAGACTCAATTTTCCACATGCATCAAAATATTAAGATCTGATTCTGGTGGAGAATATATGTCTCATGAATTCAATAATTTCTTGCTTGAGAAAGGAATTGTATCACAACGCTCTTGCCCATATACGCCACAACAAAATGGGGTTGCTGAGCGTAAGAATCGTCATCTTTTCGATGTCACTCGTACTTTATTGATTGAGTCCTCTGTTCCATCTAAATATTGGGTTGAAGCTTTGTCTACTGCTGTCTATTTGATTAATAGACTTCCATCTAAAGTGTTAAATCTTGAGTCTCCATATTATCGTCTTTTTCATAAGCATCCCAGCTATCATAGTTTTCATACGTTCGGTTGTGTTTGTTTTGTGCACCTGCCTCCTTTTCAACGAAATAAACTTTCTGTTCAGTCTATTAAATGTGCTTTTATGGGCTATAGTACTTCACAAAAAGGTTTTATTTGCTATGATCCAAGCTCTAACAAATTTCGTGTTTCTAGAAATGTTATTTTCTTTGAGAATCAGTATTTCTTTCCTACTCATGTTGAGTCATCTTCTGTTTCTCCTCTTCTTCCTACTTTTGAGGATTTGCCAGTCTTCTAAGCGGTTCAAACCAGGATTTGTGTATGAACGACGTCGGCCAACTTTACCCCATCCCGAAACAGATCCGCCACCTGAGACTGCTCCACAACCAGAATTTGAGATTTCTTCAAGGTTTGCTCCTCTTGAGCCTCCTCGGCGATCTACTAGAGTGTCTCAAACTCCTAAACGGTATGGTTTTTCTTCTACTTTATCCACCATCTCTATTCCAACAGGTTACTCACAAGCTTCCAAGCTTGAATGTTGGCAAAAAGCAATGGAGGAGGAACTTTTGGCTCTTAAAGAAAATAACACATGGGACATTGTTCCTTGTCCTCCAAATGTCCGTCCAATTGGATGTAAATGGGTTTATTCAATTAAACTTAATTCTGATGGAACTCTTGATCGGTACAAAGCTCGATTGGTGGTCCTTGGCAACAAACAGGAGTATGGTGTAAACTATGAAGAGACTTTTGCACCTGTAGCAAAAATGACTACGGTGCGAACTATTATTGCCATTGCTACATCACACAATTGGCCTCTTCATCAAATGGATGTCAAAAATGCTTTTCTTCATGGTGATCTCAAAGAAGATATTTTTATGAAACCCCCACCTGGTTTGTTCTTATCACCTACATCAAATGTATGCAAGTTGAAGCGGTCTTTATATGGATTAAAACAAGCTCCAAGAGCTTGGTTTGACAAGTTTCGATCTACTTTGCTTCAATTCTCTTTTGAACAGAGCAAATATGATTCGTCTTTGTTTTTTCGAAAAACATCTGCTGGTACTGTTCTTCTTTTGGTGTATGTCGATGACATTATTATCACAGGAACTGATTCTTCACTAATCACTAGCCTTCAGCAGCAGCTTAATGATTCTTTTCATATGAAAGATCTTGGTATTCTTACTTACTTTTTGGGGTTAGAAGTTCATTATAATTCTTTAGGTGTGTTCTTGAACCAACACAAATATACTCAGGACTTGATTGCTTTGGCTGGTCTTCAAGAATCTTCCTCTGTAAATACTCCATTGGAATTGAATGTAAAGTACTGCAGTGCGGAAGGAGATCTTCTTCCTGATCCAACTTTGTATCGGCAATTAGTTGGGAGCCTAAATTATCTTACTATTACTCGGCCTGATATCTCTTTTGCAGTTCAACAAGTGAGTCAATTTATGCAGGCTCCACGCCATCTACATTTGGTGGCTGTCCGTCCCATCATTCGATATCTCTTGGGAACATCTACTCGTGGATTATTCTTTCCTAGTGGTTCTGAGATTCAGCTTAATGCATTTAGTGATTCTGATTGGGCTGGATGTCCTGATACTCGTCGCTCCGTCACGGGTTGGTGCATGTTTCTTGGAGATTCCTTGATATCTTGGAAGAGCAAGAAGCAAGATCGTGTATCAAAATCTTCCACCGAATCTGAATATCGAGCAATGTCTACTGCTTGCTCTGAGATTGTTTGGCTTCGTGGTTTACTTGCAGAAATTGGATTTCCTCAATCTAATCCCACTCCTCTCCATGCTGACAACACAAGTGCTATTCAGATTGCTACTAATCCAGTTTATCATGAAAGGACCAAACACATTGAAGTGGATTGTCATTATATCAGAGAAGCTGTAGATAAGAGAGTCATTACTCTTCCACATGTATCCACTGATCTTCAAATAGCTGATGTGTTTACAAAGTCTATGGCACGACAACGTCATCAGTTTCTGGTAGGCAAATTGATGCTTTTTGATCCACCGGCATCAATTTGAGGGGGGATGTTAGCATGATTGGACAGATTCTAAATATCTGTACATATCTATGTTATAATTCTAAATATTTGTGTAATGATGATAGGAGATAGCATAGATTAATGTAGCATATTTTCAGAGATATTACAATTAGGAATAGCATATATTTAGGGATATATAGCAGATTTTTAGGCATGTAAATCAGAATTCTTTCTATTTAATGGAAGAACTCTCATTTGAGAGAGATCATTCAGCAAAATTGACAATCTGGACCGAAGTTTCTCTAATATATTGATTTTCTTCCCTTTGTAGACAAGTTAAACAATTTCCTGATCCATTTTCCTTTGAATTCAATTTTGCAAGCTCAAAGCTTTCAGGAATTTGGAACCTAAAAAGAGTAGTTTCTATCAAAACATGTTTGTTTTGTTTTTATGTTCATTGTATAGATCTCTTCAACTTTACAGAATGTTTCTTTCATCTGTCTGTCTGTTTCTGTATGTCGATAGTTTTTATTATTCTTCCACTATACAGGCTTTTGCTTTGTTTTCATTTAACATATTCAGTAGGCGACTTTATAGTGATCTCATCTTACATTAATTTGTCTCCTTATCCAACAGCCAAAGCTGGTGGCTGTATCAAACATAGTTGCCTTTTCAAATCCAAATGCACCAGTATATCCACGTTTAGCACAAGGAAAGACATGGAATGAAGTAAGTGTCTATTTTTCCTGCAAACAGAGGTCAGAGTAAGCTTTTAGCAGCTTGATATTTATTTTAACTTTCTGTGGAATTTGCTTTTGTGGACTAGGATGTAGTCACACAAATAAGTTGAGGAAATAACCTTCTTTAACTTTTAGATGACTGTGACATGGACAAGTGGATATGGAATCAATGAAGCAGAGCCTTTCGTGGAATGGGGTCCAAAGGGAGGACAACAGGGACATAGTCCAGCAGTGACATTGACATTTGACCGTAGCAGCATGTGTGGTGCGCTAGAATCTTTTATATTTGATTATATTTTGGTTAAGGAGAAGAATTGGGTTAAGTCATGACTATCCACTTAATGGAGTTAATTGGAAAGAGCCAACTGATAAGTTATAAGAGCATCAGCATTAAAAATAATCATAAGGTAAAAACCTAGGTATGATGAACATATATTCAAGTTCCGCACTGTATCACCTTCTATGTTTATTAATACAGAAAATAATCTAGAACCATAAACTTGAAACATAAGATATTGCCCCACGAGAATCAGTGTACTCATTTAGATAATGTTGCTTTTGGATGAGTTGACATGTCATGTTCTAACTATAGACTTTGAGTTCTATTTGTCTTTTGGTACTTACATCTAGGAAGCTAGCAGAATTTGGTTGGTATTCAGAGCTATCAAACATGCTGTCTAATTGTGTCAAATGTTATGGTGGATCAACAATAGTCTTTCTCATATATGATGCCACTTTCAGGTGCACCGGCTCGAACTGTTGGATGGCGTGATCCCGGATTCATCCACACCAGTTTCCTAAAAGAATTATGGCCGAACACAATGTATGTTTTTTACCCGTGTGTGCGAGAACTGCATACAGATTGCCATAGATGTCTTCATTCTTCCATAGAACATTGAGAACTGTTTTTGGGCATGTGTACTTCTTCCATCAGGGAAGCTTTGGTTTTCACTTAACATTCCTAAACTCAATATCAAGATGTTGTACTTCTAAAACAAAAGTTAACTAAATTATATTTATAGACAAGTTCAACCTAGTACCTTCTATAATACTGTGGAGTGTTTATTTTTTTTTTTAGTAGGTAAAATTCTGGATCATGCTGCATCTTGGTCTTTGCAGGTATACCTACAAGCTTGGTCATAGATTCTTAAATGGCACGTATATGTGGAATCAGATGCATCAATTTAAATCATCTCCTTATCCTGGTCAAAACTCTGTACAACGTGTTGTCATTTTTGGGGACATGGGAAAGGTTTGTAATCTCTTTAGATTCAGTTAGATGGCTAGAACTTTTATCAGTTTATTTATCTGGAAAAGCTCGCCATATGCTTTCGTTACTAATTTGTATTCCTTGGTTATGACTTGTGCATTATCATGAATTTTCGGTCTTTTTGTGCTGCTTCATGGTAATTTTGTTTTTTAAAAATAAACTGCTTCCTGTTGTTTGATTAACAATTGTGAAGCTTTTGTTATCTTTCCATGTGGATTATCAAGTTCATGGGGGAGGGGAGCCAGGAAAAGCTTTTATCAATAGCAGAGTAGCATAAGAGTGCAAATACTAAACTATTTTGTGAATAAGCACCTTTCTGAGGAAGTAAGAGAATGAGGGGAAAGCAAAATGACAATATGATGCACTGGTCAATTGGTTTGGCATTTATGGAAGCGGATAAGTTTGATCCAACTGGCTTTTAGCATTCAAGGTGGATAGACCAACTAGTTGAGACCAATACTTGTTATTTTTGTTGTTTATGATGGCACTACTTAAATGCACAAATGCGTATAAGCATGCATCTGCATGTAGCTCAAACGGAATTTGAAGGCTCCTAGCTATGCGTGCAATTGAAAATCTGGAAAGTTGCAGGGATGAACAAAAGAACATGGTTTCCTGTGTTGCATGGAAATAAGGACCAAAGAGACGAGCATCTTCTCTTAGGTTTCTTCCTCCTACACTTGTCATTTTCAACTAGTTGAGTTGGTAGCCTTCCCTTCAAGTTTTAAAAGAATTCGAATCACCTTTGTAAAAATTAGATCACTACAAGAGCTATTAAATTCTATGATTTTCACCAAGTAAATTTGACTTTTATCTCCACTGTTGCATATTCAACATCTGCAGATCATGCTAACTATACCAACTGATAACCAAACTATTTTGAAGTACAAAGAAAATTGTGGTTAGATTGCATATGATGAATCATCTATTGATAGTAGTAAATCCTCAAAGGCAACCTTATCTCAGTCTGGAACATGCTTAATTTTGACCTAGTGTGATCCATGTCAAGTTGATGTGTTTTTCTTGTTTTTCCTACTTCCATATCCACTTGAATTTTCCAAATTTTGAAGTTATTTTAGCTCAACTTACTCAGTAATTTACCTAAAAAATGTTAGGCATTAGCTCTGTCAGTCTAATGTGTGATAGTGATGCAAGTAAATGAGATGTCAATTTGGTAGTTCTTTATTCCTTGAAATAAATTGGAAACTACACAAGTATAATAGTTTATGTGAACAGTATTTTCCTAGTTGAAGGACCAACTTCAACTTTCATAATTTTTTTCTATTTTGTGTTTGCTTTCCTTTACAAAATCATAGATCAAACCGCTGGTTAAGCATTCTAAAATTTACTATCCTGATCAAGTTGTTGATCTTGTAATGATGTGCTTCCAAACTGCAGGATGAAGCTGATGGCTCCAATGAATATAATCAGTTCCAACCTGGCGCTCTTAACACTACCTATCAGCTTATTAATGATTTAGAGGACATTGACATTGTATTCCACATTGGTGATATCTGTTATGCCAACGGCTACATTTCACAGTGGGATCAGTTTACTTCTCAGATTGAGCCAATTGCTTCAACTATACCTTATATGCTTGCTAGGTATGCTGCTGTTCTACGGAGAACCTTGTTGAACATTTAAGAATCTTCTGCTTGCTTTGGGTAAATTCTTAACTTCATTCTGCAGTGGCAACCATGAGCGTGACTGGCCTGGTACAGGGTCATTTTATGGGAATATGGATTCAGGTGGAGAATGTGGTGTTTTAGTTCAGAATATGTTTTATGTTCCCACAGTAAACAGGGATAAGTTCTGGTATGGTGATTGTCCCTATCTGATTATTTCATTTTTATAGGTACTTTTTCCGTCTCTTGTGACGTATGATCATCACTCAACTATGAACCTCACTGTATCTGTAACTGCCATTGCCAATCATTTTTCTAATTCTGCAATATAATCTTTTGGAGAATGTCATTTCATCTACACCTCCACTAGTTATCCTTTTGTGTCCAATAATTCTTTGAGATACTAGTTCTTGTTTTCTTCTCTTAGGTATTCTACAGACTATGGTATGTTCCGGTTCTGCATAGCTGATACAGAACACGACTGGAGGCAGGGAACCGAGCAATATAACTTCATTGAACACTGTCTGGCATCTGTAGACAGACAAAAACAACCGTGGCTGATCTTCCTAGCTCATCGGGTACTGGGATATTCTTCAGATGCTTCATATGCTGATGAAGGATCTTTTGCAGAACCTATGGGTAGGGAAAGCCTTCAAAATCTCTGGCAGAAGTATAAAGTTGATATAGCTATATTCGGCCATGTTCATAACTATGAAAGGACGTGTCCCATTTACCAGGTATATTTGGAACTTCTGAATTTCATCTTCTATCGTATAGCAGACAGAAAATATAGTAAGATGTTTCCACACATCATATTAGGATTATTTCTGACTTGAAATGGTTCCAACATTCTTTTATTTGACTGATGCAAGGGTAACACTTCCCTGTTTACCGCAGAATATTTGTACAAACAACGAGAAACACTTGTATAAAGGTGCCTTGAATGGAACTATACACGTAGCTGCTGGAGGGGCTGGAGCAAGCCTTTCAGAATTTACCCCTATCCAGACTAAATGGAGTATCTTCAGGGATTATGACCATGGCTTTGTGAAGTTAACAGCATTTGATCATTCAAATCTGTTGTTCGAGTACAAAAAGAGCAGAGATGGTAAAGTCTACGACTCGTTCAGGATATCTCGAGATTATAGAGACATACTGGCCTGCACAGTTGACAGCTGCCCAAGCATGACCCTTGCATCTTGATCAATTTAGGTAAATGCATAATTCAGTTCAATTCTGGCATGCTATACAGTCCAATATATTTGTAATCTTCAAATCTACGATCTCAAAAAGTAAAAAGGGTCAACACTTATTTCTGCAAATATGATATGAAACCATCTGGCTTCTGCTCATCATTTTTCGTGATGCCTTAATGTTTGAATCATACGAAGACTCTAATAAATTTCAAATTCTGGTATACTGTATACGTCAAAGCATTCCACATCAATGACTGATAACAGCCTTGTGGTATTTTATCTTTTGAATGAATTCTCAGAGAAATTTTCATGGTTTACACCTTGGTCTATATTTGAAGTATTGTCTTCTAGGGCTCAGATGATATTGCTAAACACTTCTCCTGATCAAGATAAGAAGAATATAAGAACTGTGGAATAATCTTTTTTCATTTGTTTGCTCTTTCTATGGTAAACTAGATATAGGACCCCGTGCCAACACGGGGCCCAATATATATATATTTTTTTATTTTAATTTATGTCATATTATGGAATTTGAGAAGTTATTGAAATTTTTATATGATTTTAAAAATATTTTAAATTAATAACTATATATTTCAATGTACAAGATTTTGATAAAATAAAATCTTTAAAGTTAAATTATAATGTTTTTGAAATTTAAATTATTAAAACATATATAATGATTTTATAGAAAAAATAATATCATATAAAATTAAATGAAAAGGATAATAAATTCAACTTTTACCATGATAAGGTTGAAAAATATTATTTAAGTGGAAGGAGGTGGGGCCCACTTATATATTTTATATAGCAAGTATTGAACATTTGTAATGATTTAATTGGAACAATGGTAGTAAATCCTAGACTCTTCTAATATATATAGTAATAATGTGAATAGTTAGCCATTACTTCCAATTTTAACACAGTAACAAAAACTTACAACTTTTCAAAGTGCGTAGAGCTAAGGTGTGTTCAGTATGAAAGAAAACGTTTTCTTCACTAAAGTTTTCCAAGAAAATAAGTAGATCTATGTAGTGTGTGTGTGTGTGCAGTATTTTATCTTTTCGAATTACATGCTCGTTGAAAGAACCTCTCGCGGAGTGACATGACAAGCTACCATTCTCAGTTTATTAAAGCAATCTTAGAAGTCATCTTCAACTTTCTTCTCATAACTCCAGCCACTGCACAACAGTTAAAACGTCTTTGCGTGATCAATGACAAATAACAACGATATAAATAAGAATGTTTGCAGATCTAGAGCATTTCTCTATAACTAGTCTGTACAGCATTAGCTCATGGACTGTTGGAGCCTTAAATGTGCTTCTATTCAGTAAATAGAGTCCCCCCCTCCCCCTGTACCCAACCATTGTTTACTACAAATAGAGACCACAAATGCACTTAAAAGACCCGACTACGCACTCAATATACCCTGGACCAACACGAATCAGAGACAAGTAACATACCACACCCACTATCAAAATTCGATGAATTGAAACAGGCTAGTCTTTTCATCCATTTACAGGGTGTCTACAAATCCTTGTAAAACGTGTGGTTCTGAGACACTACAAACAAGTAATATGATTGAACCCTAAACATACACTGGAGGAAAAAAAAGGCGGAGCACTAAAAGCACCAGGGAATATTGAAGAGAGCAAGCCACATACAGTCGGCATTCCAAAGCCTCAGGAGAACTAACAGCCTTAAGGAAGCTTCATCCTAAGTAGAAATAACCTTCAGAACGTCTTCCTGATTTAGACCTGATCAATGGGTTCTGTCCTGTCTTGCACAGCAACCCTCTCTGAAACATCAGCAAGTGATTTTAGGTTGCAATTGATCAATGCTTCAACAAAATAACATGTCTCGTCTTTGGTGTTCCCTTCGGGCACATCCACCACAAATGATTCAAGCACTAGTGTCCCAGGTCTTCCATCAATCACCTCCGGGTGGACAGATATGACTGAGGAGTAGTTCTGGAAAAGATCAAATAGAAAAGATAAGGGCAAAATACAGGGCTGAATATTTAATTGAATGTAGTGAAAACAATACTATAGGTCGGAAGCAAGCACAAAGTATCTCTCTCTCTTTGCAAGATCAAACTAACCTATCATGTTTAACCTGCTAAAACAAAAGCAGATCATTCATCCAGTGATTCTTCAAACGAATCCAAATGCATAAAAACTTGCATTCACAGGACATGACATCACAATCATACAGCAATCAATTTACAATATTCCGCATTCCAATTAAAAAAAGTGCATGAAAGTCATTAACCCAATCCAACTCACAAGTTCAGACACCTGCATTGTGCTACATAACGTACCATCCTCCCTTTATTAATTATTACCAATATGATTGCAATTTAGATTGATTTTTTCTTGGCCTTCTGGTAGACCTTTCAAAGAAGGTTATCATACTTTTAAAAGCACATGCTCGGCTCTCTACTAAGAATAACCTCAAAAGCAAAATAACTATCTTTTTGTGCTGTACTGATCATTCAGTTTCATAATGCGCTATCATCAATTAAAAGTGTTGCTCTAGTACAGAAGAACCAAATCATTTTTGCCGAATCAAAGAACCAATAGAGTTGGATCCAAGAAAGGATCTGCATCAGGAAGATACTCACTTATCTATCCCTCAAATGCCTAGCAATTGATCTATTGTCTTCAGATCTCATCACACAAGTCAAAGGGGGCATTAAAAGGTATAACCTGCCATGGTACAATCACAAAAAGCCCCCTGACGATGATTCAATGCACTAAATCTAATCCCAAAAAACATCAATCTTTAAGAGAACAAATTAGTCTTTTAGATGAGAAACATGCTACATTTTTAGCCTGCCTAGAATATGCCTAGAATACCAGACTGCAATATCCATTATTTTGTCGACAAGTTGTAGGGTCTTTAAGGGGAAGAGGATTAGTAGTCTGCAATATCATTATCACAAAAGTATCAATATCAGATGATTCGACCTTCTCTATAAACATATATGACTAAGCACTTGAAAAATAGAACTGTAAACTAGAAATCAGAAGTATATTAAGTAATTCAAGTTGGAAGTTTATTTTGGTAGTCTAATTAGTTTGGAGGTAATCTTCTACCATAGAAATGATCATCCTCTGACGAAAAAAACAAATTCAAGTGTATTTAATAACAACAAAATCTCAAAGTTGTTAAAAATCAGAAAAAACAATTGAAAAAAGAAAGGAACAACGAAACAAGAGAGAATTATTTAATACCCTAAGTCTGTGATCCCCGCCAACAATCCTGACACTTAAGATGTGCTCTTCATCATCAAGAAGCTCCAATCTCTCGGTACTCGTTGTTGCAGGGAGGCCCGACTTGACATCAACTTCCCTAAGACTACCAATCGCAAGATCTCCTTGCACAATGCACCTGCTAATAAAGGGCTTATACTTTTGTGGCTGATCAAACCTCCTAACCAATGACCAAACCTGATAAAAAGAGGGAGAACCAACAACCATTACGACTGGCTAAACACAAAATATAAAATGCAAGTTTCGTTCATGTTACCAAAGATACTAATTTTGTCCTGCTTGCAGTAATATCAGTTATCCAGCACAAGGCAAACAGGCAATCAACGTGGAGAATAACTGCAGATGAGTCATTTGCCCCTTTTGCATAATCAATGAACATATCAATTGCTCATACATTTAGCCTTTCGTCTCTGTTCACTATAAGCACTTGTAGTTCACCCCCTAGTTATGCAAGAGTTTTGTGGAAGGGATCCTTTCTTATACAACTAACCAAAAGAATAGTAAGAGTCACTTTCAACTTTCATGACTGGATAAACCAAACAGCTAAAAGATAATACAATCTTTGCTTGACCTAAAATAGGAAACAATTCAAATCTTATCCGTTTCATCCTCTATACAAATTTGACCAAGACACAAAACTAAGAAGGAAATCGATGATCTGACTACCAAAATCAAAGCCTAGTGACGTCGTATTTTTTCAGGACAACAAAACTAAGAACACGGATCAACACAAATCAGGAACCATACAATCATCGCAAATATAACGAATCTAATGTTTAACTTCAAGATATTTAAAAGGATAATCATCAATGAAAATAAATCAATCGATCTACGGAAAAGAAAAATGCAGTAAACGCATTCAGAGAGAGAGAGAGGAGAGGAGAACGAACAAGATGAACAGGTGCTCGAATGTGCTTGACTAGAAATGAACTGCATTGATTCTCCTTAGGCTCATGTAGATGATGCTTCCTTATATACTCTTTCTCAACACCGCAGAATCCATTAGCATTCATCGTCGCTTTAGTTTCCTGCAAAACCTGTAATCAATGAACGGCGTGTATTTCTCTCGCCGGTGACCGGAGTATCACCCCGATGACGGAGCAAAGATCTCTCAGAGACAGATTAACGCGTATTGAACTCGCAAGTGGACGAGTCGGACTCGGTATGCTTGGGAAGTCGCCACCGCCATTACAAATAGATCTCCATTATCGATTTAGTACAGTTATTTAATTATCTCTCCTGGAATATTAAAACATTTTCGGCGTCTTCTTGCTCTTTGTCTTTTCCGCTTTTACCCTTCATATTCTCCGTATCTACCCGATGAACCACTCTTTTTGTCCATTTCGGGAGTTGAAACTTCTACAGTTCCCAAATTACCCCTCCATAAGTCTTTTATTTACGGGATAGGATTTCTCAGTTTCAGCTCCCTCTTATTGGAACCAATAAAATATCTGTAACAGCAAAATAACTGTTTTTGTCTTTATCCTTTGAAGAACAAATAAATGCTACAGTAATTTTATATTTTTCATAATTTTGAATTGAGAATTATTATTATCAATAAATCGAATAATCAAGTAAACAATAAAAAATTATTCGATTTGTACTCTTTCTCTCTTTTACACTATGAAAAATGTAATCAGATTTCTACTTAATTAAAATAAAATATAATTTTTATGTATCTTGATTAATTGTACGAGATATATATCACTTCCCACCAATAACATGCATCAGATAACTCTGTCCACTAAAACTACAATAAATGAATAAAATCACCTAATATTCCTTATCTTCATTGATTTAATCGTTAATCAAATTTATGTTTAATAGTATGATTGAGAAAGAAATAATGTGTGAATACATACCTATAAAAAGTACGTATAAAGTTATTTTTTTTAAATATCACAATAAAAAATCTATAACAACAGATAAATGTTTTTGTCTTTATTAACTGAACCATGATCTTTCCTTGCGTTTTTTTTTTTAGGCTTATCTTTACTATTCCTTGAATTACTACAACTAAATAGCTTTTTTTCATTTTCAACTCTTGTCGTATTACTTTTTGAAAAAAATGTACATTAATTTTCTAATTTCCATAATTTAAAACAAATGCATATTTGTCAATAGATAGAATAGTCAAATAGATACATAAAATTATATCAATTTGTTTTTTGAGCTCTCTACTGATTAGAACATATCATCTAAATATCTTTATAAGTACTATTTTTCTATAGTAACATAAATTTGATACGTTCAAATTTTATTGTTTTAAACAGTACAAAATGATCGTTATCAAATATAGAAATAATAAGTTGTGATCCAATCCTTCCAAGAATACATGAAGAAACATTACTTATTCAATGTAAAATCCAACTTGAAATCTTAATTTCTAAGAAAATGTATTAATAATTATTAATTGAATCGTTATACTTGAAATTGTAGTTAAAATTGTATCACTAGTTGCAAAAAGGGAATTTGTTTTGGTTTTCTTAATCAAATAGGTATGATATTGGGTTATTTTTTATTTCACGATGTAATGAACATTAATTTCATAAATCTCACAAGGGTCTTTTCGATTTGCTAGTAGATTTTCACTCTTAAGCCTTTTTGAGTCTTTAAAGTAGGGGTGTGCATCGGTCGGTTCGGTTCGGTTTTAGGTGTTATTGGTTCGGTTTATCGGTTTTCGGTTTGTAAATACTTCAAACCGATAACCAAACTAATAACATATTTCTTATCGGTTTATGGTACTTAACGGTTCGGTTTTCGGTTTAACCAATAAGAAAATACTCATATATATTATATACACGATAAGAAAATTTTCAAATAAACCATATGATTTTTCCAACATTTGGCATGAAAGTAATAATCATAAAAGTAACAATCATTTTTCTTGCAAGTTTAGACACTAGACACATTCAAAGGAAAAAGTGTGAAAGTAACAATCGTTTAACCATTAACAAAAAGTGTGAAAGTAACAATCGTTTAACCATTAACAATAAGATTAGTAAATTTAATATAGTCTTATTGGGTTATCAGTTTAACCATTAACAAAAATTATAAAACCGGAAACCGAACCAATAACCCAATAAAAAAAATTGCAAAACCGTTTAAAAACTGTTAGCCCAATAACCCAATATCAATAAACCAATAGTGTTTTTTTCGGTTCGGTTTATTGGTTAAATCGGTTTTTGCACACCCCTATTTTAAAGTATTTGTAAAAAAATAATAGTTATTTCAAGGAGAACTCTCTCTTTCTCAACTTTGAGCCTATTAAATGAGATTTAAAGCCCCATGTCCACATCTTTAATGTTTGCAAACACCAAAATTGAAACAAAGCATAAAATTCCCATCATTTCCTTTATAGGGAAAAAGATAAATGTGCTCCTAAACTATTGCAAGTGGTATATAAATATCATTCGTCATATTTTTGGGATATTGATGCCTCTGTCATCTAAAAACTAGAGTGTATATACCATTTATACTAATGGGCATACACGCGTCATAATCTTATCTACAAATTTAACATTTATTAAATATCATATCGACGGATAAGATTGCACCACGTGTCCCTATTTAGTCTTCCGTTAGAGTGAAGGTCACATGTGCTCTAGTTTTTTGACGATAGGGGCACCAATGTCCCAAAAGTATGACAAAGGGTATCTGCATACCATTTACGATAGTTTGAGGGTATGTTTGTCCTTTTTTCCCCTTTTTATATGATCTTGGACCTATCTAACCTCAAATCCTAGTTTATAAATGTTGGGTATTTGGCCGAGTTTCTTACTATAGATAAAAAAAAACGTAAAGTCTCCATATTTGGTTAGTAAGAAAAAGTTTAAGATTCTATAAATAGAGACACATTCTTTCTTACTTAATCAATATTCACAGCGTAATCCTATGGTTTGAAAATTTTGATTAAAAGAAAAAATTTGTGAGATTATCACTTGTACGAACCTTTTTATATTTCGAATAAATTGATAGGACTTGAAAATATAAAATAGGAACCTAACCTTAGCCTCAACAGTAAAAAAACGTCGTCCGGAACATTGTTTTTACTTTTTGAAGAATGGTTTTGAAAAAGCCGCCGCCAAAAGTTACGGGGGCGGCACTATTGCTTCCTTTTCTTATCCTTCCTTCGACTTCAAGATTGAGGCATCGCTAATTTTTTTATTTTATATACATATAAATAAATAAATAAAATTTTCGGAAAAAACAAACAAAACTCTTTTGAAAAAGCTTTTGGTTTTGCCTTTCTATTTTAGATATTTTAAGTTTTGGACATACCTTGTGCTTTTAAAAAAGAAAGGATAATAAAAAAATGTATCTCTTTTTAATAAAAAAAATGTATATTTGACATAAATTAATCAAGTTAAATATTTTTCTAGTTTTTAGAAATTGAATTAGTAAAAGTACATTCAAATTCTAAATATGATCCAATATAATTTTGATTTTAACTTTCAAATTTTCATGGCCAAATATCCGCTTAATATATTATTATAAAAAATGTCCTTTTCTGTTCTAGAAACAGTACCACCTGCCTGAGGAAAAAGTTGTCATTTTACCAATTTAAGCTAAGAATTTAATAAGAAAGGCAGCAAGCAAAATTATTAAGTTAGAATTATTTTTGGAAGGAATTGAACTAACTTTATTTTTGAATTTATTAAAAGTAGTTGAGAATTATGAAGTTGTCTTTATCTTCAATCCTTTGATGTCAAAGTTGCTATTCGAAGCAATAACCAATAAGATAGCCACAATTTAAGGCATGTTAATTTCTAGGGATATAATTGGCTATTATTTAAAAAGTGGGGACATAAATTGCAGGTGAGGCCAATTTAAGTTTTTTTGGTCAAGTCTACTTTATCATTGGCTACTAAATAAATAAATAAAAAGTAGAGTGAGAAATGTGAAGTGTTTTCTTTGTTCTTTTGACAATATTTCAAAGTCGTCTTTGGTTGATTTAAATTGCGACCACACTTATTTACTAACCAATCTTCTACCTTAATTTCTATATCTTTTCCTCCGGTTATGTGAACTTGTCTCATATTTTGTCTTATCAGGTCCCTAGTTATTCTTTAGTCTATCTCTACCTCTCCTAACTCTAGTACAACCATCCTTTCGCACCTCCTCTTCACATGCTTGAACCATCTCAATCTTGTTTCCCTTCTCTTGTTTAGCGATAGAAGCCACTCATACCTTGTCCCGTATAACCATCCCCACACATCCTTCTAACATCATACGACATCATCAATCTTTCCACATCTCCTTAGATTATTGGACCAAGATACTTGAAAAGTATGACTTGTTCGATCTTCACTTTCACCTCCACCTCATGTGTTATGTCACTGAATTTGCATTTTAAATACTCCGTTTTAGTCCTGCTTAACCTGAAACTTTCAGACTCTCAGACATATCTCCAAACTTCCATCCACCAGTGTCTTGTCAATCAGTATTGTGTCATCTGAAAAATCAAAATATAAGACATACTAACATTATATTATTAGTAATTTTCTTTTTAATTTTCCACCCGATATCCCGTATTTTCATTGAGAGCCAATAAATTTATGTGTACCGAGAGATCCCTCATCAAGGATAATTCTATATCCACTCCTCAATTTCAAAAACTCGAATTAAAGATGAAAAAGTACTTATCATTACGCCACCATAATACTTATCCGTCTCTCTCCTCTTCTTGTTAGTATAGGCTATAGGTGGAAATTTCAAATGGCTCGTTCTGCAGTTTGAAGCTTAAATTACAAATAAATATTTGTCTAGGTTAGACAAGGGTAGGATTAATAAATGTAATGTGTTGTTACTAAGACTACACATAGTTTAAATCTTGAATAAAAGCAATTAATGATTAGATGGTATAACTTATATACATGTGTTGTTATTTTCATACCAAGACTACACAGTTTAAATCCTGAATAAAAATAATTAATATACATGTGTTGTTATTTTCAAATTAAATTGAAAATTGATTAGCTTACATTTGTCCAAAAATAATTAAATTAAGAATCTAGAACCTTGATGATCACATCTGTGGACCCAAAACAAACTTGATTCTTTGTTACAATCCATTATTGCTTTCCACTACGCAAGTTGATAACGCACCATCTATATGATTAATAATTTTGCTTTTGTGTTTTGGTATTTTTACTAGTTATTTAATTACCACTATCTTAAATATATTTACTTTTATATTCTTCATGTACTATCATGAGTTAGGTAACTTATGGTTTAATTTTCTTGAGAAAAACAAATACTATAAGGCAAGCAAGAGGACAACTTTGACAAGTTAACAAAATCAAAATATCTAGTTTATCATGTGCTTTAATTACAATGAATTAACAATAACAATATACTAAGTAAGATCTGAAGAGAGTGATGTGTACATAGACTTTATCTTTATCTTAAAATATAGCGAGATTATATCCAAAAGAGAAATCCTCATCTCAAATCAAGCAATGTGTTTTAGTTACTTTAAACAATTCGATTATATGATTTCTCACCATTAAGATATTAAATATATGTGAATTGAATAAGACTCTGAGGCAGGAAATCGATTCCTTAAAGATATATTGTTGGTATGTTATTTAGGAAAATAAAAGCAAATTCCTTCGTATAATAAAATTATTGTTAATCAACTTGCGCTACTTCAAAGAGTCCAATTATATTTATATAACTTAGAAATGATTGTTTAGAAAAGTTATTTTCTTTCATTAATAGATATATTTGTTCAAATTAAGGCCCCAAAATTACAAACTTACTCAATGTATTAGCTTTTTAAAGATCCCCAATGTTTGTTACCTTTATTATGTACAATCAATTTCTTTATACTTTAGCACCTGCTTGCTTTCTTTTTAGCAAATTGACCACATGACCAATTACATCCTTTGCTTCTTCTTCTAAGGGTTTTTTTTTTTATAATCACTTTTAGCTTCCTTTTGCTTCTTTTTTTAGGGGGCCCTTGTTTGATCATCTATAGTTTCATAATATCAAAACTCAAGCACCTAACATGTAATTATCGGATATTAACACTACAACAAAAGAGATATTTAATTAATGGCGAGTTTTTCTGTGAGCAACAATATTTATTAGCACAAAAATATTTAACGACAATTGAGTTAGCGTCATTGCATTCAAAGTTGCTAAAACCTTTAATAATATTTATAGAATGCTGATTACAAATACTCATATTTATTATTAGAACTAAATATAATATAATAACCATTATATTATTATCACTAAATAATGGACAACAAAATTCTCTATTTGTTGCAGTATAGTTGGCAACTGTTTAGACCTCACTATCATAAAGCTCTTGACAGCCATATGCGATGCCGTGGATGAGACTGCTTCTTTTTTTATCAAAGGTCTCGAACTCGAGCCATAAATATAGAAAAATCATTAGTGGAAAGCGCTTCTCCTTTAAATAGGCCCTACGCTATATGAATTCGAAATAATCGAGCTAAAAAAAAAGCTCTTGACAATTCATAGTTCCATGAGTGAATACTTATATATATAGTAATTAGTGGGACTGAAGTTGCACGTTTACCTCCCAACATGTTCACAGCCTTTATTTATTCATGCATTAATTTTGGACCATATTTCTTTTTTTATTTTCTCCACTACTTTTTGTCCACTCATATATAATTGCTGCTCATGACTACCGACACATATCATCTTAATTAATTAATTATAACTATACATTATAACTTTATATATCAACGAAATTCTAACATCTAAATTATGATATTGTAATTATTTTGCCCGTCTAAAATAGTGAGACATCAAAATTTGACACTAACATGCTTTTTTAAGGGAGAGATACCCTTTTTCGATAATCGATAACTATTCATAGCTTATCTTGACATCAGAAAAGAGTTCGCTCCAACCTTTGACATGATAGGCAGGTAGCAAGTAGCGTTTTACTAGCACGACGACTCAAAGCAAGGTCGAATTCCTTCTTTGTTATCAGGCAGTGGCGTAGTGGACACCTTGGACACCCTTCGTCGGAAAATTACGTTGCATGTATATGCCAAATTCTGCATTTAAAGGATTATGCCTTTGGTGTAGTGGTAATGGGTGTCCATTTGATTGAAGGAGTTTCAGGTTCGAACCCCAAATAACTACACACCATTATTTTTGGACACCCTTAATAAAATTTCTGATTCCGCCACTGTTATCAGGGTCGACCCCAAAGTCATAATGTCTCAAAATGGAAAACTTAAAGAAGAAATATAACAATATTTGGACTTTCAATCAAAAGTTCTCTCAAAATGAAACAAACGTAACAATCTTGATAAATTTAATAGTTTCAAGAAAAATATAAATGAATCGCTCTTTCGAAAACATATTAGAAAATAAATAGGTTTACATAAATCATACCGGATGGGGTAAAGAAATATTCAAATATCTCCTAATTAAGTGCATCTACAAAAAAGGTTTGGCACCTTTAAAACCCTAGCTAGGGCCCAAAGTGTTTGAAATTTCTTCCCCAAAATTATTTATTTTAAAGATGCATAAACCTTTTTTCTTTTCTTTTGAGATTCTTCTATTTCCAATCTATTTCTTTTAGACTAACAATTGCTTCGTACATATGAAAAAATAATTTTAAAATATATATAAGAACTGCATAAATTTGTAGTATAAGCAAATTAAAGATTGGATTCTCATCTCATACCTTAAAAAACGTAAACAAAACATAGTACTTTTTAGGAAAAATAGTAAATTCAAAAGTCCCTTGATAAAGAAAGAAGAATATAGTGCATACTAGTTACTTTTACCTATCGTCCTTATTAAAAATAAATGATTATTTTAAAAAATTAAAATATTATTAAGTACATTTTGTTTATTTTGTTTCTAATACCTTTTAATTTAATGATATTAAATATATCACGTTAAAAATTAAAATTTAAAAGATATGTTCTTTCACCATGATTTGACCATCTTAATCAACAATTGTGTAATCCACTCACAGTATTAATTATCTTCACATCACCAATTTCCATAGGAAAATTCTACCTCTAAGTAGTAAATAATCAGTGGCCAAACAAAAAATTCCACATGCAAAATATCCCACTAAATGATTGAAGATAAAGATCAAGATATTTAGGATTTTAAACTTGATCATATTTTCCTCATGTCAAACAACTATTAATATATTTTGGTCCGATGAAAAAAAGGATTAAATTTATACTTATTTTAATCTAATCTACTTAAAATCTCGAATTTCATTCCCTTCATGTAAAAAACTTCAATAAAAGTCATTTATGACAGTTAACTGATAGTGTGATAAATTTGCAATTTCTTTTATCAAAGATAAGTGTAAGCTGATTTTCTCGTTATATATCTTGTTGTTAAAACAAAAATTCTTAAATTATCGTATGTTACTTTTATTTATCATAATAAGTAACTTATTTTATTTTAAGATTCTATTTTTTCTAACAAAGATATTTATTTATAAATATCATTCGAATAATGTGATAGTCATAACTTTGAAAAAGTAGGCAGAGGCGGACCCACCCCTATTAGTAGAGGTGCATGCATATGTTAACTTCTGAAAAAATCATATATATATATATTTATTATTATTATTTTTTATTTATTTTTTTAAAATTTTTTATTTTTGAAAATTTGATATAAATTATGATACACTCCCTCTGTTCCAATTTATATGGGACTTTTCGTTTTTCGAGAGTCAAATAGTTTAAATTTGACCGGCAATTTACTCATGGAATCTTCAATTTTTTTGAAATGAAATTTATATATTTATAAACTACGAAAAAGTACTATAAGTCTCAATAATTGAAAATTCAAAATATTTCAAAGATGTACGATAAATTTACAGTCAAAGATAAACTTGTTTGAATCTCAAAATCCAAAAAGTTCCACATAAATTGAGACGGAGAGAGTAATTAACAGTGTACTCATTAAGAGTATTAAATGTCATTGTGCTATTGGTACAAATTAGAGGAACCACCTGTGAGACCTCGGTTCGAATTCCATTAGAGCACTATTTTCACTCTTTTTTTTTTAAGGTTATCTATAGCTCAATTATTTTTATTTTAAAATTATCTTATAGCTTAAATATAAGTTAAGGTAATATTGATATACCAAAGTCTTCAAATCCTGATTCGCATAGAAAGGTTGGTTCATAAAGACAATGTGGATAAGACATGAGAAATTAGTGATGAATTAAGTAGGATCACTTTAACGAACCTTTGTCAGAAAATAGGATAGACGTACTTTAATACTCAAAGTTCTAAATACAGCGACAATACGAAATTGGCATTATCCTCTTATCTTTCTGCAAATTATTTATTATTATAGTATCTCCGTTCTAGTTGTCATGTTTCGTTTTTTTAAAAATAATTATTCTCTCCATTTTATTTTATATGTCATTTTTCTATTTTGCACTTGCATTAAAAAATGATGTAGTTTTATTCTTCTACCCTTATTTATTTTTTTTGGAACTCAAATTTTCAATCAATGAATATGAATTAATTTATTTTGATTAATTAATTTAACCAATGAACATGAATCATTTACTTAACTTTTCTAAGTTGGTCAAATGTATGTTTTCAATGCTAATAACTTACAAGGGTAAAAAAGGAACAAATATGCTAATTTATGCATTGATTTTATGAAATGACAAGTATTATGGACCAACTATTATATAAAATGAGACGGAGGGAGTACTAATTTACTACTATGTTTTTTATTTATATGAACCATGTTTTTTTGACGTCTTGTGCAATAATTTAGTCGTAAATTAAAGTGAAGGAAAATAAAAGTTTTGCTAGTGGCTACTTTGTGGTTGGAACAGTTTTTTGGCTCTATATTTGTTAATCTAATTAATTAGGATACTTTCTATATCTGATACTTTTTCAATACATTTAATTGTTCAAGTTTTGCATATTATTACTCGTACAAATAAACTTTTAATATATACATAAAAAGTTGACTTGACCTGATCAAATTTTCGAAACAACAGATATTTATATATCTGGTCCGTTATGTTAGATATTTGATAGTCAATTAATTTTATAAGAATCTATAAATTTCAAATCTCAATCGAACTGATATCTAGGTGTAGGTAGAAAAAAAACATTTTCCTTATTAATATTCTGCCTTGATAAAGAAATAACAGCTTGGAATAGATACTTCAACTTTCTCAATTAGTTAAGAAATAACTTTCTTTTAATTTGGTGGACTGTGCCCTTGAAAGTAGACACAATATTTCATTTTAATGATAATATAAGAGAGTTAGCTAGATAAGCAAATTCAAATTAAGTAGCATTAGTATCTAATTAATTAAAACCTCACAGTTTGTTTTTAATTTTCTTTACGACATAAATATTGAGGCGTAGGAATACTAATCAAGATATGAAGTGTGTTTTGTATGACAGAAAACATTTTCTTGGAAAGTATTTTTCTAAAAAATAAGTTAGAGCATGTGGGTTATGGTAAAAATATCATCAAAATAAAATGATATTCATGGACTTTATTTTGTCTATTTTAACTAGAAAAGCCTTTGTTTTTATTTTTATTTTCAATTTTATTTTTTAATTTTTACTCATCAAACATGATAAAAATGCAATCCCTTTCCCTTTTTTGACCATCTTTATCAACATTTAGTTTTAGAACAACGTTAGTATTGAGTTTAAGGGTGGATATTTAATTAGTTAAAATATTTTCTACGATAAAATAATTTATTTGATAAGAATAGAAAAACAAAATTCTATTAATGATATTCTACGCAGATTATATCTATCTCCGTCTTTCACAATCATTCCCCCATCACCTTTACTAACACTAAAAAAATAAGTAAAAATATCACTGGAGTATTTTTTAAGAAAATCATTTTCGTACCAAACCCACCCAAGTCTAGCTAGTAGATGATTGGGTGTTAGAAAATGGAGTACTATTAGTTAGTACAAGTGACAAGTGAAATGTCTCTTTATTCTTTTGACCATTATTTTGGAAGCTAAAAGAAAGTGCAGCACACATTATCAATTTTATATCATGATTGGCTAGTAGCCTAGTAGTAGTATAGTTACCATCTCATTAAATAGAAACTTATTTGACCAAGATCTAGTGGTTATAATAACTTCCATTATTGTTGAATCTACTACCTTGCATATAATTAAATATGACTCGTAAAAACTTTTATCTTGAGTTTTTAATTAAAAGATAATTTAATCAACCCAACCTTTTTTTTTTCTTTTTTATGAGGCAAATACATATATATGTAAGTGTCTTTAAGTTTTAAATGCTGAGCAGAGTCGAAATTTTCATTAAGAACTTCAGAATATAAAGAAGTGGTTACACAAACTATTTAATCCATAAATATATGCCTCCCCTCCTAGAGGCAAGTGCATAGATAACCAATTTTGGGTTGGGACCCCGAGATTCAGTTTAAGTTTATAAATTTTTGGTAAGTTTAGCTATTTCAATTGAAGAGATACACAAACAATTGAAGTTACAAAATTCATGCAAAAAATTTTAAATTTTGTCTGAAGTCTTGACATACTGCTTGTGCAAGCAAACTTTTGACATACGCGTTAGAAGTTTGACTTGTCAAAAACCAAACTTCAGACATATGCATTTGAAGGTTTTCTTGTCAATGCCAAACTCTCAACATATGCATTTGTCAAGGTCAAGCTTTAAATCGATACAAATATTAGAAGTTTGATTTGTCAAAATCATATCAAATAAAACTTTATAGATATTTATACCTAATCAAGTGTTCCAATTTAGATATTTTCAATTCTAAATTTAGATATTTTTATGCGTATTCTCATTTGTCTATAAATACTTAAGTTAATCACATCAAAATGCGTCATTTCCAAAAATTATTGGACATTTTTGTGTGCATACATAATTTCTTTTTCTTCAAAATTTGAATTGAAAACATCTCTACTAAAATTTGACTTAATTCGAATGTTTAAATTACATATCCTAAAAAATTAAAAGAATAATTTTGTATTATGCATACTTTGAAAGCTGAAATTATTATACGTCACATCAATTTTAAATCATGATTGGCTATTTAGCCACTCGTTATTTATTAGATAAGACAAAATTTTGACCAAGGTAGTGGTCTCCAATTGTTTAATTGCGTGTAATTTCTAAAGGCTTTTCACTTTCCATGCATGCATGTATTTAGGTACATATCATAGAGTAGGGGAAAGCAAAATCTTGTATCTTTTGTGGTCATACTTCTACACTATAAATATTTAGGCCGGTAAAATTAATTCAAAAAAATATAATTTTTGATTGATTTAAATTTGAATGTGTTAATAATTTATTTGTTTATTAACTTAGTTTATTTTGATTTAATCTAAAAGTCAAGTTTATTTGAATCAAATATATAGTAAAAATGACCCATAAGAAAATCTTGTTAAAATATTCTTTTAGGAACTCTTTTTTTGTTTGATATGCAATACATAGTCATAATAAAGAAAAAACAGTTTTATTTGATAGTTAAATAAACTATAAAAGAATAAACAAAGAAATCTAAACTTGGTAAGGGCTGGATAGATTGAGTTACAATGATTCATTGTTTAACCCATCTTGACTCCATCTCATCTTGACCTAAATAACCCTTAAGCGGATTAATGACCCACAAATTTATTAACTTAGACAATTTTGATCGTCCAAATTAAGTCCAGTATGTCCATTTGACACCATTAACTATTTCACTCAATATTTATGCGATACACTTGATTACCAAGTCACTAACATCAATTAGAGGTGAAAAATTGTTGCGGAGCTCAAATTTAAAATGTTAAAACTGGTCAAAACAATAAATGATAGTGATAATTTATTTATAGTTTGTTTGGATCAAAATAAGTTGAGTTAAGATATAAAAGGACGAATCATAATCTAATTTCCCCAACATGAATTAATATCTCATCCTTTTTTAATTTTGCTTCATTAAAAATAGAATGTGATGGCTAATGTATTTTTTGAAAATATTAAGAGCAAATTACATAAATTTCACTAGTTTAGGTCTTAATTACCAAGATTTTCGATAGTTTCAAATATTATTTTTTTTACCATATTTTGTGCTTAGGATACATGATTCTGAATACGCGAGATGCATGTATCTGCCGACTTTTAAAATCGAGATACATAATTTATTTGTCTAAATTAATTAGTTGTAACTAATTTTCTTAATTAGAAGAGTAATTGAGATACATGTATCTCGCAGTTTTAAAAGTCGAGACACACTATTTATAACTTTGAATTAAAGAGGTATAACTTATTTCCTTAATTAAAGAATTAATGGATGAATAATTAACAACCAAAACTGATTTACATGATCCTTGCATGTCAACTTTAAAAAGTTTTCCTAAAATAATGAAATCATAGTAATTATGTAATTGTAACCTTCATCTTCTTCATCAATTCATTCTTTTGTATTTTAAAGTTTCGAATATTTCGGCCTTGAGATATATGTATCATTTTTCGCAAGATACATATATCCATCGGTTTTAAAAGTCGAGATACACGATTTATTACTTTGAATTAAAGGGGTGAAATTTATTTCATTAATTGATGAATAATTAACAATCCAAACAGATTTACAGGATTCTTGCGTATCAACTCTAACAAGTATTCCTAAAATAACGAAATCATAAACCATAGTAATTCCGTAATTGCAAACTTTATCTTCTTCATCAATTCTTTCCTTTGTATATTAAAGTTTCGGCTTGAAGTATGGTAGTGAAGTATGTCTGGTTAGGTAGTTTTTCTAAGAAAATCTCTTTAACTTCTTTCAAATTTATACTACTCTCATTATCCAAATGTTTGGGCTTGAGTTACATCTTGGCCCGTTGATAACACTATTTGACCCATTTTGGCCCAACAGTTTGAAGAATCATTTAAAGTTGTTTTTTTTTCTTTCTTTATTGGTACAAAAATAAGATACTAATTTTAAAACTTTTTAACCCAAATATTATATAAGTACCACATCTAAACATAGTTAGACAAAATCAATACCATGTTTTATACGGTGGGTTATAGCGAACTCGGGACAAAAATATTATATTCATATGCATATATTTAATTGCGAAATCCAAAAACTAAAACAAACTATTGATTCAAAATTTGTAAACTTCAAATTGATCTGATTCCTCCTCTGCAACCAACCAACATAAATAAACACACAACTTATTCATATATTATAAGATATGATTTCAATACATAAGAGGGTAAAATTTAAGTTTAATTATAAGCAACAATATTCAGAACTACAACTGCCTCTGCAGTAGCATTGAAAGGTACCACAATTATAGCAAAGACGATTAGTATCCTCTAGCCTTTTTGACATGACCAAATTGGTCATATTATTAATTTCATCTGAAGTGGCTATAACTTGAAAACATAGTGCCAATATTATCAACAATGCCAAGGCTGCCTTTTTCTCCATTGCTAATTAATTAGTTCACAAAGTGTAATGAGAAATTAATATACCCTAATTTCAATCAAATTACCTAGACTTATATAGGAATATTTCAATTGCTTAATCAATTGTATATACTTGTTGTCCCGTTGTTTATTGACTCAACATTTGTCTCGCTTCAAGAAGGACGTTTGTTTCTTTTGATGAATAAATAGAAATTTTATCTTGTTAATTTTTGATAACGTCATTTTTTAAAATGTATTTTCACACAAGAAGAATTCATATAGACCAATTGTCCAACTCTACTCGAAATAGTCCTTGTCCTAAGCTTGCATTTTTAATTAAATTTTAGCTAGGTTTGGAAGTAGTTAGTGTTTTTACAAGGTCAAATGGTCTGGTAGACCCCTGTACTTGTATAAGATTGTATTATGGACCCTTCCACTTATCCCTTTGTCATCTGGACCCTTGAACCCATCCAAACCCAACATTTTAATCACTTTTTTGGTTGTGGTATGGTGCGTGTTGCACAAACACGTACACGTTGGCCAAAAAGAAAAAAAAATTAATCCACGTATGATAATATATTCCACGTGGCAAATGACTCAAATTAAGAATAGTCCAACCCCGGCAAAATTTTCCAAACCTTCGATTTTTGAACTTCTCCTCTTCTCCTCTTCTCCTCTTCTCCTCTCCGCGATTTCTCCACTAACACGTACACGTTCGTCTGTGATTTTCCAAATCTTTGCTCAGTTGAAGCTCAGTTCCACTCCGATTTTCGTTGTAAGTTCTTGCCTTTTGCGTTATTTCTAATTTTTTTCATTTTCTCGTGCGTATCTGTTTGATTTTAGGGTCGATTGTCATTCAATTTTCTGAATTTTTTTGGGGATTTTACTTTGGTTTGGGTGTAATGTTCGTGTAATATGCTTTCTTAGTTGATGTACGACTTCAAGTGACTTCAATGGCATATTTCGTGAATTCAAGTATATTCTAGGGTTTATTCGTAAAATCCCAATTTCGACTAAAATTAATATTTTTTTTTTGGTCAACTATCTTGGGTCCAATGTTACAACAATTCATTATTTCCTTTAAAAAATTAGGGCTTTTTGTGTTACAGTCATGGTAAGTTTATAGTTTAGCTGTAGTTATTTTTTTTTAACTTTACATGCATCGTAAGGTAATGACTTTAACTATAGTGCCACTTCAATTTCACTATGAGGGTTGTTTTGTATCTGATCCTACTTTAAGGTATGCCAATAAAATCACTAGTGTTGAAAAGATTAATATAGATGAGTTGCATATTATGTTGTTTCATAAAATAGCACTGGAATTGGGTGTTGAAAATGTTGAGACGGATGTAGAGTCAACAAGAAGGGTGTTTTTTACATGCTAAATACTGATTCTGATGTTTTAAACTATCTTAATAGTTTGAAGGGTGCTGATTTTGTTGATGTACATGTTGTACATCCCATTAGTATACCTTTAGTTGTTGAGGAGATACTTCTAGCACTAATGATGATGTGTCCTCATCTCCACAACAAGATAATGCTGATGTGTCCTCCTCCCTACACAAAATAGGGCTGATCTGTCATCCTCCCCACAAATAGATAAAGCTGATGTGTTTTCATCTCAACCATTTGATGAAAATGAAAATAGGGATTTAAACCAAAATCAGTCTCATTTAGTTGAAGAGCAGTCCCCTTTAGTTGAAGAATAAGCCTCTGCCCCTAGAGGTGAAGATAATTCTGATTCTGATTCACTCTATGATGTTGATGAAAATATTGATGATTTGAGTGATTTGGATGATGAGTTGCTTCAAGCTGGGCTGTCTAATATTCAAGAATAAGTTAAAGAGAAGACTGATAGAGTAAATTTAGATGAGATACCATCTGGTCTTGTAGGTATAGATGATGGTTTGGAAGACATTTATAAGGAGAAGATGGGGAGATTTGAAGGCAATTTGGGTGGTGATGACCCTTATTTTGATAGCTCAGATCCTGGTAGTAACATTAGTAAAGATGAAAAGGATCCTGTTGAGAATGATGAAATGGTAGATCCAGCACCTAGGAAGGAAAGTACAAAGATCTACATTGATCCAACTGCTAAAAAGGTTTTATTTCAACTGTATATGGTATTTTTGAATCACATTGAGTTCAGGGAGGCACTGCAAACTTACTTTATTCAGAAGGATGTTAATATTAAGTTGAAACCTAATGAGAAGGAAATGATAAGGACAAATTGTAATAAAAAGGGTTGTCCTTGGCATATTCTTGGAAGTATTGATGGTAACACTAGAAACTTCAGTGTTAAAACATATGTTCATGTCCAAAAGTGTTTTAAAAGAACAAGTAACAAACTGTGTACCCCCATTTGGATTAGTAAACATTACAATGAGAGGATTATGAGTAAGCCTACCATCAAACTACATCAGATTCAGTCTTTGATAAGAAAGCAGTATGGTTTGTATGTGTCACGACCCGAGAGCACCCCCTAGTCGTAACCGGCGTACTCGACCTCTCGGAGG